>NC_082707.1:13568972-13658994 GCF_030144855.1 Hypanus sabinus | reverse complement strand
CTGCCGGCAGTTGTCGTACGTACTGGTAGCAACAGCATAGGTGGAAAATGTAAGAAATCCTGCAGGCAGAATACAGTAAGCTACGATGGAAGCTGAGAAGCAGGATCGCAACTCGAGAATTCTGTCTGAGCAACACGATAATGCGGACAAAAATAGAACGAGGTGGTGGATGAATGCGTGTCTGAAGAATTGAAACCGGAATAGAGATTCAGTTTCCAGGACAATTGGGATCACTTCTGGGGCAGGTGTGACCTTTACAAAAGAGACAAGTGCAGTTGAATACGAAGGGGACCAATATCCTTGAAGGCAGGTTTGCTAGAGCTGTTGTTAATGGTTTAATATGGCAGGATGATGAAATCCAGTATGATAGAGCTGAGGATTAGTCAGCACGTCCATAAGAGCCAGGAAGCAGGAATGAGTGAAATTGTTGTTCGAGACGAAAAACTCTGCGAGTCGAGCTCAAAGGTCTTTAGGTGGATAAGTCACCGGGACCAGGTGGACTACATTCCAGAGTCCTGAAAGATGTTGCTGAAGAGATAACGGAAGCATTGGTCATGATCGCTCAAGAATAAGTTGAATCTGGAATTGCCCAGAGTACCAGAATATTGCAAATATCACTCCACTCCTTAAGATTAGAGGGAGACAAAGGAGAGCGAATTGTAAGCCAGTTAGCCTTACCTCAGTGGTTAGAAAAATGTCCGAGTCCATAATGAAAGATGATGTTTCGAGGTACTTGAGGACTAAAGATAAAATAGGTCAAACTCAGCATGGTTTCTGTAAAGGGTAAACTTGCCTGTCAAATCTGATAAGAGTTATTGGAGGAAGTAGCAAGATAGGCAGGCAGGAGGCAGGCAATGAATGTTATTTATTTGGATTTTCAGACGGCATTTGATAAAGTGACACACATGAGACTGCTTAACAGGGTTAAATATTATGGCGTTGCAGGAAAGATACTGGCCAGGATAGAGGATTGGCTGCAGACAGAAAGCAGCGAGTGATAATAAAGAGAACCTTTTCTGGTCCGCTGCCAGAAACCCGTGGTGTTCCTCAGGGGTCAGTGTTGGGACCGCTGCTTTTCACATTGTCATTGATCTAGAGAGTGAAATTAACGGCCGGCTTTGTTGTTAAAGTTTATGGATGATATGAATATAGCTGGAGGAGAAGGTAGCGCTGAAATAATTTGGAAGAATGGACAATAATCTGGCAGATGGAATACAGTGTAGGGCAATGTATGCTGATGCACTTTGGTAAAAGGACGATAGCGCAGGCTATTATCTAAATGGGGGAGAAATTTCAAACATCGGAAGTGCAAACGGACTTATGGATATTGGATCAGTCATGATGAAATGACAGAGATACCCGACAGGCCAAATGGCCTAATTCTGCTCCACTACTTTATGGTCTTATGACTTAAAGCCAGGGAGGGCATAAGATAGAACAAAAATTACTGGGAAGATAGAGGACAGTGAAGCTTATAACATCCAGCAGATAGCAACTGAAAAGTCGTTAACAAGAAAGGATGGAATACAAAGGTAATCTAGTCTCTAATGTTAAAGACGATACCAAAAGATTCCTCAGATTCATAAAGTGTAAAAGAGGTGAGTGAGGATACCTGACCGCTGGAAAGCGATACTGGAGAGGTAGTAATAGGGGACAAAGAAGTGCCAGACGAATTGAATAATTCTTTTGCCTTAGCTTTCAGTGCGGAAACACGAGCAGCATGGTGAAATATCGAGTGCGTCAGGGGTCAGTGTTGTGTGATGTTTCCATTGCTACTGAGAAAAGTCTTGGGAAACTGAAAACTCTGAAAGTAGATGGGACAGCTGGTCCAGAGGGTGTGTATCCCTAGTTCCGAAAGAGGTGGCTGTCGTTATTGTGCGGACATAACTAATGTGATTGCAAGAATCAGCAGATTCTGGAGTCTTTCCGGAACACTGATATCATTCCACTCTTCAAGATGAGAGAGAGGTGGCAGGAAAAAATTATAAGCCAGTTGCTGAGACGTCAGTAGCTGGGAAGATGTTGGAGTCGATTATTAATGATGAAGTCTCAGGATAATTGGAGCCACATGATTAAATAGGCCGTGGTCTGCAAGGTTTCCTCAAGGGAAAATGGTCCTGACAAAACTGTTGGAATTATTTGAAGAAATGTCAGTCAGGATAGACAAAGGAGAATCGTTGGATGTTGTGGACTTGCGTTTTTAGAAGGGCTTTGACAAGGTGCAAACATATGTCTGCTTAGCAAGTCAAGAGCCCATGGTATTGCATGATAGATACTGGCATGTAGAAACAGCTGGCTGATTGGCAGGAGGAAAAGAATGGGAATAAAGGGATCCATTTGTTCTTGAAAGCCGGTGACTAGTGAAGCATTTCCTAAAGGTTAACTTGAAAGCTCGCTCAGTGTTGAACAAAGCAAATGTAACGTTGGCATTCATTTCACCAAGACAGGGATATATGATCTGGCCGGTGTTGTCCTGATATCAGTGGATGGCCCTGGAAACGAATGCGACCTGGTCCCATACAGGGAAGCAGCGGAATAAAGCCTGGCTATCTACTTCCGTATGTAGCCACGAATACGATATGGACACCGACACTATCCTTGCCATCACTATGAGTTGAAGACAACAAAGAAGAATATAAAAGCGAGGATGTAATGTGGAGGCGAGACAAAGCACTGCTGAGGCTTTACTCGCAGTATTGTGAGCAGGTTTGGGCCTTTTATCCTAGAACAGGTCCACTGACACTGGAGAGGATTCAAAATATTTCTCACGAAAATTATTCCAGGATTGAAGAACATTTGATAGCCTGTGTGCAGTCGAATTCAGAAGAATTAGGAGAGACCAACTAGAAACTTACCGAATGTTGAAAGCCAGAATGAATGTGGAGAGGATGTTTCCTATGCTGGACGAGCCTAGGAGCTGACGACATAGTTTCAGAATAGAGGAGAGGTAAGTATGAATTTCTAGGTGTCAGGGAATCGTGAATCTGTGGAATTCCTGGTTCTGTCTTGGTAGGACCACGAGTTGCGGCAGAGACCAGTCTTGGATCCACATATTCTGCTGAGGTGGATTTTTTTGTTGGAGAACACATGTCCCTGCGATGCTGCAAGGGCATCCACCACATATTCCTAACAGACAGAGATCTGTGTCCAGTAGTATGACGTGCAAGTCCACTGGGGACCCTTCATTGCTGTAGGCTTCCTCCGTTTTCACTATCATTGTGATGTATCAACATCTCCCACCAGCTGCAGCGAAGAAGTGTCGTTTGGATCGCACTGTCTCTGGAACCTTCTTCTTGACCTTAGCACTAGTTGGAGTAATGTGTTCCGGTGTGCTCCCAAAGTGCCTTCGGCCTTTTATATAAATATCGTCATTCTACCTGACATGACCAGCTGCTGTTTATTATGCATTGATCACCGAGAATTTGCAGTAATAGAGTAACACAGCACAAACACATCCATGTACTTTGGCCCAACGCATCCATACCGACCATGGCGCCCCTTTAATCCAGTCTGATTGGCGCACATTAGAGCCATATGACTCTAAACATTTACGATCCATATTAGTATCCAAATGTCTTAAAAATATTGTTATTGCGTCCGACTCAACAACTTTGCCAATTGGGTCATTATAAAGGCCACCTCTGTCTGAAGAATTTGACTCACAAATCACTTTTAAATCTTCTTTCGCATAAAATCTGTACACTCTCGTTATCGAGTCCCTTCCACGGGAAAACGAATGACTGCATTCACTCTGTTAACACCCCTCTTGAATTCATAGAGATGCATTAGTCCATCCTCTGTCTCCGGCACTCCAAGAAATATAGTACTAGCTTTCCCAAACTTTCCATACAATTCATCTCCTCAGGTCGCGGCAACATTCTCATAAATCCTCTTTGCAGTCTTTCCTGAAACAAGGTAACTAAAATTGTATACGATAATCCAAATAGAGCATCATCCATGTTTTAGACAATGTAACGTAATACTACAACTCATGTACAAATTCCTCTGCTCGTGAAAGCCAGTGTGATAGATGTGTTCTTCAGCACCTGACAGAAGGAACTATGAACAGATAATCCTAAACGCAAAGTGATTTGAGAACCCTTGTACAGCCTTCAGTAAAAATTAATCTCCAGCATCAGTATGGAGGGAAATTTCGTATAAAGGGGACTAGAAAATGTGTATAAGAAATAATATTAGATCATTAGAAAGGGATGTCATAGTATCAGAATGTGTAGAGTCTCTATGGATTGAGTTAACAAACGGCAAACGGTAAAAGGACACTAAGGGCAGTTGTATACAGGCCTCCAAACAGCAGTCGGGATGTGGATTACAAATTACAGCAGGAGATAGAAAAGGCGTGCCAGAAGGGTAATGTCATGATAATCATTGGGGATTTTAACATGAAAGTGGATTCGGAAAACCAGGCTAGTACTGGACCTTAAGAGAGAGAACTTGTAGAATGCCTAAGTGATAGCTTTATTGGAACAGCTTGTTGTTGAGCCAACTAGGGGATCGGCTGTGCTGGATGGGGAGTTGTGCAATGTTACGGAAGTGATAAGGGAGCTTAAGGTTAGGGAACAATTAGGGAAAACAGATCACAGGTTTATCGATTTCACTTTGAAATTTGAGAGGAGAATCTAAATTCCAATGTGTCGATATTTCAGACGCATAATGCAAATTATAGTAGCAGGACCGGGGAATTGGCCGAAGTTGAAAGGGAAGGGACACGAGGTGGAAGGACAGCAGAGCTGAAATGGCTGGAGTTCCTGCGAAAAATGAGGGAAGTGCTAAACAAATACATAACAAATAAGAAAACATTTTCAAATGAAGGGCGCTGCCGTGGCTGACGAGTGAAGTTAGAACCAAAGTAAAAGCAAAAGAGAAGGCACACAAGGAAGATAATGCTAGTGGGAAGATAGAGTATTGGGAACTCTGCTCTTTACGACTTATTGCCACGATTTGGACTATGGGATTAATCGATTTTCAGCTAAATATGCTGATGTTACAAAGATAGGTGGAGGAGCGGGTAGTGTTGAGGAAACTGAGAACCTGCGGAGAGACTTAGATAGTTTAAGAGAATGGGCAAAGAAATGGCAAATATAATACAATGTTGTAACATGTATGCACTTGCGCGCTGGTGGAAGCAATAAACGAGTAGACTGAGATGGGGAGAGAATTCAAATTGCAGGGATGCAAGGGACTTGGGAGTCCTTGTTCCGGCTACCCTAAACTTTAACTTCCAGGTTGAGTCGTTTATTCAGAAAGCGAAAACAATGTTGGCATTTATTTCAAGAGGAGTAGAATATAAGAGCGAGGATGTGATGCTGAGGCTCTATGAGGCACTCGTGAGACCACGCTTGGAGTATTGTGTGCAATCTTGGGCTCCCTATTTTATAAAGGATATACTGACATTGTAAAGTATTCAGAGAAGATTTACGAGAAAGATTGCAGCAATGGAAGAGTTACTGTCAGGCAACTCTGGGGCTGTATTCCTTGGAGTTCAGGAGAATGAGGGGGTATCTAATTGAAGCGCTCCGAATGTCAAAAGGCCTGAACAGATTAGATATGTCAGAGTTATTTCTAGTGGTAGAGAGTCTAGGACAACAGTGAACGACTTCTGGATTGAAGGACTTCCATTTAGAACAGAGATTCGCAGAAATTAATTTAGTCAAAGGGTCGTAAACATGTGTAATTTGTTGTCGCGAGCGGCTGTGGAGGCCTAGACATCGGGGATTTTAAGGCAGAGATAGATGTGATCTGGATTAGCCAGGGCATTAAAGGGGTGTGCTGGCACTGGAGAGTTTTCAAAGGAGGTTCACTAAGTGATTCCAGAATTGAAGGGATTTTCATATGAAAAGCACTTAATAGCTCTGGACCTGTAATCTCTGGATTTAGATGTTTCCTATGGTGGAAAAATCTCGGACCAGCGGACACGGAGAAGTGGTCATATTCTGTTCCCGTATGTTATAGACTTGTGATCTTATGGTTCTGGTTAGAAGGCACCAGAATGGGTCTAACACGGCTTGAAGGAATGGCGAAACATACTCGACAGGTCGAATGGCTTAATTCTGTCCTTACGTCTCAAGGACCTATGGCCTTTTTCTGGGCTACAGAACTCGCAGACTCAGTGACTCTGACTGACAGCACCAGGTGCATACAATACTGAGCCGATGATGGTTACGTTTTTTCTATGAAATACATGAAGTGCACAAATCAGAGTATTGAAATATTACATTTTCAGCCATTACGTTTATTGATTGCAGACCGTTCAATAAATCTGTGCATTAACTCAAGGTTTATAATCCTAAAATACCAGAACATTCATATTAAAACATTTAATTCAGTCCAATAAGTCGATGGATTGTAAGTTCTGTGTTCATTGCTGCAGCGGAACATTAGTGCATTATTTCAACACAAATAAATCAGAGAAAGTAACATCAATGTAGGACTTAAACAACGAAAAGGTAGAGCAATGGCGCGGGGCATGGAACAGAGGAACCTAAAGGTACTAGTGTGTAGTTGGTTGATTGTAGAGGAATATACAGTCGGATGGTAATAAAAGGCATTTGATACGATGTCCTTCATCTGATAGGGCGCCCGAGTAGAGACATTACGTTCCATTGGTATAAGTCATTCGTGAGGCCATACTTGGAGCTATTTCTCGAGGATTGGTCACTCTGTTATAGCAAAACAGTGTTAAACTGAAAAGAAAGAATATTGCCAGGACATAGATAACCTAGTTTAGGGATAGTATGCCCCAGTTAGGTTTTTACTTTCCATTACGGAAGCGAAGGGAGCTCAACCTTAATGAATTGCTTAAAATTATGAAAGGCGTGAACAGCAATCCCTCCTAATGTTAGGAGAGCCCAAACTTAGTGGACATAGATTTCGGTTGAGAGGGGAATAATTGAAAGAAACCTGAGGGGAAAACTTCTTCACAGACACTGTTGTGAGTTTATCGAACTGGATGCCAGAAGACGAGAATAAGAAGATACAGTGGTATAAGTTAACAACATTTGGACAGCTACATGGAGTGGTTCAGTATCTGCGGATCAGGTCGAACGCAGGCATTTGAGATCAGCTGGGCTGACAATAAGACGTGTATGGACGGCCGTGGCCGAAGGGTCTGCATGGGTGCCGTATTGCTCTGTGAATCAGCGACTCTATGGTGTTAAAGGCCAGGACATATCGAAAGGCACCTTTAAAGATTCCTCTCATCTACTTTACCCATAATGTGCTTCTTGGTGTTTCTCTCCGGAGTGATTACAATAATAAAACACTTCGGCGCAAAAATGCAGAGCAGCAATCCAAAACTGGACGCCAGGATTGCAAACACTTCAACCGCCACCGTGTATTTCCCAGGAGAACTCACTGAGGCCGGAATAAAAGTGACCCAAACCGCACAAAAGATGAGCATGCTGAATGTTATACATTTTGCCTCGTTAAAGTTATCTGGTAGCTTCCGTGCCAGAAAGGCCAACACAAAGCAAATGCACGATAACAGGGCGATGTAACCCGACGCCGAGTAGAAGGCTGCAGAGGACCCTGTATCACATTCTAAAATTATCCTCTCCCGGTAATATTTAGTGTTGATCACGGGGAAAGGAGGCGCAATGAACAACCAAAACACAGATATTAAACCCTGCACGGACGCCAGGAGGAAGACACTTATCCTCTGCTGTCTTTGACCAAACCATTTCATCCTGTTACTGCTGGGATGTGTTGCCTTAAACGCCGTCAGCACCAGAATGGTTTTGACCAAAACACAAGAGATACACATGACAAACGAGACACCAAACGCCGTGCGGCGTAACATACAGGACCAATGTGACGGTTCGCCATTGAATGAGACCGAGCATAAGAAACAGCAGCTTAGTGCAAATAGAAGGAGGAAGCTCAGCTCAGAGTTGTTAGCTTTAACCAGAGGTGTCTCTCGATGTCTAAAGAAGAGACCCGCTGTCAGACCTGACATACACAATCCAACCAGAGCGAGTATCACCAAAACCATGCCTAGGATTTCGGTAAAACCCAGATACTCTATTTTCTTCGGGATGCATTGATCTTTCTGATCGTTGGACCAGTACAGGGGAGGACACTTCATGCAGTCTGCGGAGTCTGTGAAAAGCAAAAGCGACCATTCCATTATTGAGGGGACGCTTGAGGAATCACTTTGGGTAAATGTTAGTTTCCAACATGTATATCCGCTCACCTGTAGTGTTAGTAATTTCTCCATCCGCACAGGACTTGCAGTCAAAACAGCAAATTGGTTGTCCTTTCCTGGCTATCTTTCTTGTGCCAGGGGAACAACTTTCAGAACAGACTGCCCGGGGAATCTTGAACGAAAAACACAGATAATATTTGGTTATTTGCATGTGGAATGTACTGACTGCCGTTCAAAAGTGTGGAATTAGTCTGTGACCCTGTTACTTTTACAGATACAAAGTATTGGATATTTAACCTGATTAACAGTTCCAACAAACACTACATCTAATGTTCCTTGAATGTTTTCGTTTTTCTCTTCTTTACAAATTTTAGAGTTGCTTTTGGATACGAATCGCAGATCGCTTCAAAGACCATGAACTGTTTCCATCGTGCTCTTCCACGATCAATACAGAGGAAGAGCATAATTTGCTAATTTCCTCATCACCTTATCTGCGCCGTTTTGTTGTTGATCATTCAGCCTTTGGAAAGATTAGTGCATATTCCCTGTAATTACACACTTCAGAATTGTACACAGCTGTAACAAATGCTTTGTGATATAGTGTAAGACATGTTGCTGCTTTTACAATGTTGGGAAAACAAAACAGTGATGGAGATTAAACATAACCATCGTAATACAGGATGAATTTAAAGTTAGGGTGAAATTTTAAAACAGTAATGAACAATTGTCACCAAAACGTATAGCGGCCATTCTGTATTTTCATCTATTTCGAAATATTGATAAGCGAGTCCGTAGCTACCGATATGGCTTACCATAAAATGGTTGAACACCCGATCCCGTTCTCGGGTATATAAGGATGAGCTATACATGCTGGAACTTTCACACACATACAGGTCAAAATATGCCTTATTTAACTATTACTTTTACTATTTCTTCAAGATTTCAAGAGCAGCGAGGTAATGTTGCATTTCTTTATGTATCTTGTTGTAATGTTTCATGCCATGTAATGTTTTCTCTGTAGCAGCAGTGTATGGCTTATGACTAGAGATAACGGGGGACTTTGGACTGTGCGCTGGAGAGATGTTTTTCTATCGTGTGTGGAAATTACCATTAATTTTCCTCACCAGATGAAATCCCCAAAGAAACGTCCAAACTTTTTCCATGTTAATTAGTTTTTATGTGAACATTTTAACTGCTCATGGTGACTTCAATACTTATAAAAGTACTATTCAAATATTATCCAGTGTAAATTTGAACTGAGGACTGTGAAGAGGAGCTAAGTTTAGCAGATTTGGAGGGCAGTTTGTACGTGCACCGGGGTCCCCATTCTGCCGCATCAGAGCTGTTTCTATCTCTCTGAGTTCGAATGATTAATTCATTTCATGTCTTCCAAAAGTATGGAATTACCGCTACTGCCCACAACCAGAGGATCTCGGATAGCCAGCTGCATAGGGAACACGGGAGTGCTGCCAAGAGTAACAACTGGACAGGAAAGTTTTGAATTCTTCAGCAATGCTCGTTTGAATATTATGACGTCTACATTGTGACTTAATATTTACTGCAAGCTTGTTATATAGCTTAAGTTGTCTATAAAATATTACTTAATGGTATTAATGTCATTACAGTTGCTGTACTCCAGAATTAATAAACACCGTCAACGTGATGCCTGGGTTGAAATGGACTCCCTGTCCCTTCACTAAGTATTTAAGTGCCATAATTCAATGTATGCAAGTATACGTTACTTGCGCAGTTGATTACAATAACGTAGTATTATAAAATGGATAATTACGATTGAACTGCTAACAAAATTGGTCACTTTCAAAGGACAGCCATACCTGACGCTTACCACCGCTCCAGACAATCTCATGTAGGTTCAGCACAAGTTCTTTACCCGGAGGACCTGATCCGTTGTAATATCCAAATGTCTGAACTTCAAGGCTGCCGTTTGCATTAATTTTCCAGTTTACAATGTCATAAGCGGCTGTTGGATTGCCTTTCTCATCAAAATGCACATTCTCTCCAACTTTTGTGGTGAAGTAAATTGACTTCATGTAATGGAGGAGCTAAAAAATAGACTTCAAAAATTGCATTAAGATTCTTGCACTTAAGAGATTTTGTCTTCAAGATTTTGTTGCTATGCTTCTCCAAGATATTTTACTCTATTGAACTATCCAAATCTGTCTTAATTACACCTGCCTGGACCACTTCCGCTGGCAACACATTCCAGATATCCGTACCCTCTTTGTAAACATGTCTTTCCCGTCACTTTCAAATCTCTTCTCTCCTGGTCTGTATCTGCCGTCTAATTTTGGGCTCACTAAACCTTGGGAACAAACTAATACAGTCCACCTTATCTATGTCCCTCATGATTTCGTAGGGTTCGATGAATTCACTCCTAATTCTCCAACACTACAAGGTATGCAAATCCAAACTTTTCCTGTAACCCATGCTCACTGCCGACTTGCACGGCCACTATTGGCGAAATGTGCATTTGTACATCAAGGTATATCTTTCTGACCTTCAGTGCCCTGCCATTTACGGTATAAGTAATACCCTGGTCTGAATATCAAAACTGCAATAGCTATATTGAAAGATGTCTGCAATAAAAAGTTTGAAGTGAAAGGTAATACGTTCCCTACCTGCCACGGTTTAAACGTTGAAAGACGTGCACAAGTTTTGTTCGGGAATGGCCCTTTGCCACTTTCACATGAAAGCATATCGTGAAACGCATGAGCAAAAGCGTAGACTGCTTTATATACCATGTAAGAGTTCCCGTCCATGGTCAGGTCGGTGTAGGCGTTGTCGACTTGAAGCAGACTCTCATTTCCGCTACACCATGGAAGCCGGCCAATTGAACCAACCTCATTGGTCCCGCTATGGAAGCTAGAAGTACATCCGAATGTGGTTTCCCAAAACGTCATCACTAATGGATTACCGGGAAATCGGGAAGGATGGATTGTTAGAAGGAAATCCTGCAACCCTGGAATTTCCTGCGCACGCACAGCAGTTCCGATTGCCCCGGTAAGGAAGCGCCGGCCACTATCTACAACCACGAAGTCTGCTGTAATCCACCCCTCACTGCCCACCCACTGCACGCCACTGAGGTTTTGCCGTAGAACCTCCGCAAATAAAAGGCGCATTTCGCCAAGTACGGCAAAGGCCACCACGACTTTTGTGCTCGCTTCCTTTATCACTTGTACAATCCTGGTGATCTTATCTGGAGAGTCTGTTCTCTGAAATGATTCGGAGAAGGCAATGCAAAGTCCAAATTCCTCAGCAGCTTCGACAAAGGCTCTCATCCCCGAGTTCCCATAGTCATTGTTGCTGTTAACGGTTCCAATCCATGTCCATCCAAACTTCTGAACAAGATGCACCAGTGCCTTGGACTGATGCTCGTCACTTGGAATAGTTCGATGAAATGTTGGATATTCGTTCCTATCACTGAGACATACACACGTGGAAAAGTGGCTGACCTGCATTCAATCAGATAGTTAATGCGTGGGTTAATGCGGGTGCGACAGGGTGAAATATTGTACATGAGCTCGAATGAAGATACGTTCAAACATTAGACGATATCAGTGATAAACCTATTCACTGGTGCTGTAGATATTAAAATAAAGTTGGTTCCTTTTGTGTAGTTGTGGCCACTATAATTTTTAACCAAATCTTACCAGTGGTATTCGAAAAGGTCCGGTTGTCCTTGCAATGGCGATGGACGACGAGGACCCACGGCCACCAACGATCCCGGAGATGTTGAGCGGCCCGTCACACGCTTGATTCACATATGTTTCTTCCTGCCCATTCACCAGTGCCAGAGCAACCTCTGTCGCAATCTCGGGTGTGTTGCAGTCGTCGTGAATCCTGTAACCCAGTGTGATGTTCGGAAGAAGTCTCTCATCTCTGTTTATTTCCTCAATTGTAAAAATCATGGTCTGTAACAGGCGGAATCCCCTTAAATCAAAACTGAAAATCACCACAGGTTGGATTTGGAATTGGAATTGGGTTATTATAGTTATATATATTACCGACATGGAGACAGAGAGTATTCTTTTGTTTTGCTAGATATATTCCTTTCAATAAACGCTTTAAAAACGCTCCTGTATCAATACAAAAATCATTATTTAAAATTATCTATGTATGTTGTTGATCATTTCTGGTACTATACCCATGCTATGTTTTAATAATGCCAAATCGAACCAGTCATAATGGATTCGGATGGCAAATAATGGGTTTTGTTTTGCTTTCCTCGTTTCATTAGGATTGTTCTACCTAGCACCACCCGTTGTTATTGCCATTCTTCAGTGGGTAATTGTCCCTTTGTCCCTCCCGCTCACACACGTCTCTGCCGCCATCGCGGCAGAAGTCAACAAGAATTCTCCAACTTCCGTCACTTCTACAGATGTTATCCATAAATCTTGATGGTACGAGTTTTCACCTCATTCTTTGTTTCATATGAATCTGAGAATCTGAGTCTCCAACGTTTAATGCAACAGGACTTAACATTTTATTATTGAACACATCGGCGTTGGTTTCAGGTCAGATAAATGTCAGAATAGTACGTCTATCCCTTGAAAATTCCAGTCATTCGGATGCTTTGTATTGCTAAATTATTACTTATTACTGTTGCAACTACACATAATGGTTCCTTTATTTTTGATTTAATTGACATTATTCAGGTTTCCTTGTCACACAACACATTCACCAAACCATCTGAATCCGTTGTCATTGGTTAACTCCTTATGAACAATTGCACACCTGCTTGTTAATGCTGATCACTTGGCAGCAATTCAATGCATAAAAGCATGCAGATATTGTCAAGCGTTTAAAGTTGTTCTTCAAGCCACACATCAGAATTGAGGAAAATATGAACTAGGTGACTTTGACAGTGAAATGATTGTTGATGCCACATAGGGTAGTGTGAGTATCCCACAATCAGCGGACTTCCTTTTTCACGCACAAAACTCTGAACAGTTTACAGTGAATGGTGCGATGAACAAAAAAAAACCTAGTGCGAGGCAGTCCTATGAGTGAAAACACCTTGTTCATAAGACAACATAGAGGAGAATTACCAGACTGGTACAAACTGACAGGAAGGCGAGAGTAACTCAGATGCCCAGCAGTTAAGAAATGCCGTGCAGATGGGTATCTGTGAACCCACAACACGTCAAACCTGGAAGTGGTTAGGCTACGGCAGCAGAAGACCTCAGCCAAGCACTCGGTGTCCACTTTGTTCCGTACAGGAGTTATGTAATAATGTGGCCACTGAATGTATTGGTGACAACATTAACATTAATAAGGAGAAAAATTCTTATCATCGCCGATATCCCGCAACGTAAGATTAGTTCAAAGGTCACTGAACAAAGAAGAAAAATACTCTGTAAAATTTCATCGTAAATTCATTTCTTGAAAGAATAAAACAGAGCGATTTATCAAGGCCACAACCAATCAGATAATTAACTAACATTTTACATGTCTTTTCTTCTGTCCATTTGGTGAATGAATTTATCTGCTGGAAACTGTTTAAGTGCACAGAAAATATACCCCCAAGTACAATGTCACCACCCTTAGATATGTTGGGCAGTTGGATTCTTTCCCAAAGCCTACAGTTTAGCGCATCTAAACCCAGCGGAAAAGCCGATCCTACCAGGACTCCGAAAACGAACTGAAACATTGCAGGAAGAAAGATGGCGACTATCGAATACGTCTTCTTCTGAACTAATACTGATGCTAAAGACGAGTCCGTCTTTAAATAGGGAAGAAGATATTCTCAATAGAAATCTGTGCCTGCTAGAAAATAACGAACATCCCGAATGACTACAACTATTTTGTGACACTGGGATAAATCGCATGTGCAAGTTGCTAAGTGATCATTTTAGCTGCAAGGCAAATTCATGTTGCTAATTAAATACAGCAACAATAACACATAACAATGGCTTTAACACCATTGATTCAAACAACTCAGAGGTTCACAGTGTAGTTTCACAGTCAAAAGCCCATGTCAAAGTAAACTTTATTATCAACCTTATTCTATATTGCAATATACGACTTCCAGATGGCTATTCTGCCCGCACTGGAAAATAAATCAGTACCATAGAACTTATGAAAAATTATACATAAACAAAGACAGACAAACAGTCACTTTTCAAGAGGAGAAAAATTGTGTAAGTGAAAACATCAGTAAGGCTAAGATTATGAGTAAGTGTAAAGATTCGGACCACGCAGAAGCTGACTGTCATCCAGCCTTCAAATAGTGACTGTAGTAATCCTAACGTTACCATCACGAAGAAGCCACCTTGAGATGCGCTGAATTTCCAGAAGTTGAATGTCATTTATTTTCTTTATGTTTATCCTATGCCCCGCATTGATGACATGCTGGAAAGAATTGGACCGGCAGACCCCACCACTACACTGGGTCGTTGCAAAGGCTACCAGCAGTTTCCCCTGGATGGCTAATAAAACCGCCCACTGCCATTTGCACACCTCTGGGCCCGCTTCAGTTCACTAGTTTGCCTTTGGTCTTGATGGTGCCTCAGCCTCTTCCCAATGGTTCATATATCGGGTGCTCCAAGGCTGTGAGGACTACATGGTGGCCTACCTAGATGGCGTGGTGTACTGCAGTCAGGTGTGGTCGAAGCACCTGGACCATCCGCGTACGCTCCTGAGGGAATATTCATGTTCCCTCACCCTCAATCGACAAAATCGCAAGTGGGCAAAAATGGAAATTAAATAACTTGGCTACCAGCTGGGACATAGAAAGGCTCGAGCACACGTGGACTTAATGGAAGCGAACCCTAACAGCCCTGAACCTCACAGCAAAAGGAAGTGAAGTCTGAAGTCCTCCCTGGGTCCGGTAGGGTAGTTTCGCCGGTAACCTCCCGAATTCGCCACTCCGGCCACACATATGATTAGCAACCCTGTGACGTGGAAAATTGGGTATGGAAACAGTTTCCAAGCCCTTCAAACCACATGTGTTCTTCGGCTGTCCTTCGGAGCCCAGATTTAGACAGACGGTTTCTTTTCTAAGTGTGTGCCGCAGACGTAGGCTCCGGGACACTGTTAGCACAAGGAGTCCTGGAACAAAGCAACCTAATCTTTACCTGAGCCCAAATCTCAAGGTAAATGCACTCATTACACATGCGCATTCACTCCTACACAAACATTGCTTTGGCATTCTGCTGTCGAGTGTACACACTTGCTTGTCTTCCCAATAGTTAACCTGTGGCTTCCCTCCGCTTTGTTTCATTTGATCAGAGTCAGGCACGAGAGTTTGGTTTGATTTCAGACTTTATTTCTACATAACTGTAAGGTGAAATTGTGTTGAGCACGCTTACGTTTCCCGGCAGTCACTTGGCGTCCATTGGGTCCTAAACCGAGCTGATGCGCACGGATTAGCTTTATGGTGCCTTTTAGAATCAGAATCAGGTTTATTATCAGCGGCATGTGTCGTCAGATTTGTCACATTAGCAGCGGCAGTTCAATGTAATACAAGAAGAAAATAAAACTAATAATAAATTAATCAGTCAATTACGGTGTATATATATTGAATACACCGTAATTGACTGATTAATTTATTTTTAGTTAAATAGAAATAGAAATTTCTATTTAGAAATAGAAATAATATATGTTAAAAAGGGAGGTTGTATTCACGGGTTCCATGTCTATTTAAGAATCGGATAGCAGAGGGGAAGAAGCTTTTCCCGAATCACTGAGTGTGGGCCTTCAGACTTCTGTACATCCTTACGACAACAGTGAGAAAAGGGCATGACCTGGCTCCGAGGGCTCCTTAATAATGGACGTTGCCTTTCAGAGACACCGCTCCTTGAAGATGTGTTGAGTATTTTGTAGGTTCGTACAATATCTCCAGCGTCATTTTGTATTGGTCGTATGTCTACCCTCGATACTTTTTTACACTTTATATAAGCGTTTACCCTTTATACAAGCTTTTAGATTCTTCTTTGATACTAATTGCCAGCTTCTTCGCATAATTCATCACCTAATAAATAGTTTAGTTTCCTTCTGCAAGTTTTTAAAAGCTTCCAGATCCTCCATCTTTCCACTAGCTCTGGCTTCCATGTGCGCCCTCTTTTTTGCTTTTACTTTGGCTCTGATTTCACTTGTCAGCCATCGTAGTGTCCTTCCCTTTTGAAATATTCTTCCTATTTGGAATATATCTGTCATGCACTTCCCTCATTTTTCGCAGAAGCTCCAGCCATGGCATCTCGCCTGTGCTTACTGCAAATGGCCCTTTCCATTCAACTTCGGCCAGTTCCCCTCTCATACCATTGTAATTTCCTTAATGCCACTGAAATACAGACACATTGGATTTGATTTTATTCCCTCTTAAACTTCAATATCAGCTCCGGATCATTGCACAACACCCAACCCAGCGCAGCCGATCACCTAGTGGGTTCAACAAGCCGTTCTAAAAAGCCATCCCTGAGATATTCTACTAATTCTCTCTTGAGGTCCAGAACTGGCCTGGTTTTCCGAATCCACTTTCATGTTAAAACCCCCAGAGATTACCATGACATTGCCCTTCTGGCACGCCTTTTCTCCCTCCTGCTGTAATTTGTATTCCACCACCCGGCTGTTGTTTGGAGCTCGGTATACAACTGTCATTAGTGTCCTTGGCATTTCTAAACTCAACCCATAGAGAATCTACACCTTCCAATCCTGTGGTATCACTTTCCAATGATTTAAAATAATTTCTTATACAGAGAGCCACACCACCCCCTCTGCCAGCTAGCCAATCATTGCCAATTACCGTACCATACTTGGATGTTCAGGTCCCAGTGGCAGCTATCCTTTAGCCAAGTTTCAGAGATGGCTACAACGCCACACTTACCAATCTGCAGCTGAATTCCTAGGTCGTCCATTTTATTCCTTATGCTGCGTGCATTCAAATATAACACTCTCATGCAGTATTTGTTGCTTTCTGTTTTACTGCACCACGCCTCTATTACCCTGTAACTCCTGCACTGGATTTGATTAAGTCTCATCTCCTGCCTGTTATTTCTATAATCTCTGTTGCACACTATCTATGATTTATTGCTATTTACCTCTTCGTCATTTACCTAACTGGGTTGAGCCCCCTAGGATATTGTATCTCCTTGAGTGCAGGTGTAACCCGTCCTTTTTGTTCAGGTCATTCACCTCCCAGAAGAGGCCCCAATAGTCTAGGAATCTGAAGCCCAGCCCCTGCACCGGACTCTCAGCCACACATTAATACGCCTGCTCATGCTGTTCTTGCACACGCTAGCACGTGGCACAGGCAGTAATCCGCATATTACTACCCTAGAGATCCTGTCTTTCTGTTTCCTACCGAACTCCCTTAATACTCTCCTCACGAACTCCCCCCTTTTACATCCGACCTCTTTGGTAGCAACGTATACCAAGACTGCTGGCAGGCCACCCTCTACCTCCAGAATACTGCGCACCGGATCCGAGACATCTCGTACCCTGGCACCTGGGAGGCAACACACCATACTGGTATCGCTATCAAGCCGACAGAACTTCCTGTCTTTTAACTTCGCCACGGAATCCACTATGACTACCGCATTTCCCATCTTTTTCTTTCTCTTACTGCATCACGAAACCAGGCTCAGTGCCAGAGACCCGATCGCGCTAGTCATCCTCTGACAGGTCATCCTCAACCGCATACAAAACGAGATAACGATTATTGAGAGGGATGGCTTCAGGGGTGCTCTCTACTATCTGAACTCTTCCCCTCGCTTCCCTGACCGTCACCCACTTATCTAATTCCTGAAGCCTCGGGGTGATTAACTCCCTGCAGCCCCACTCAATCTCCTATTCACTTTCCTTAATAAACTGTAGGTCATCGAACCACAGCTCCAGATCCCTAATACTTCTCTCAGGAGCTGCAGCTCGGTGCACCTGGTGCAGATGTGGCCATCTGGGAGACTGGAAGATTCCCAGGTTTCTTAATCCGACACCCAGAGCAAAATACTACCCTACCGGTATGCTCTCTAATCCTCAAAAAATGTAAAGAAAAACCAAAAACTAAGTCCATATCAGAATCTGGTTTATTATCACTTACATGTGTCATAAAATTATGTCTTAGCTGTGGTTGCGTAAGCAGTACACTGTAATACAATAAATTACTGTAGTACTGTGCAAATATCATAGGCATCATTTATATAAATGTGTGTGTGTGTGTGTGTGTGTGTGTGTGTGTGTGTGTGTGTGTGTGTGTGTGTGTGTGTGTGTGTGCACGTGTGTGTGTGTGCGCGCGCGTGCGCTTGAAAATTTTGCACAGTATTGTATGATTATACTGTTTTTTAGGAGGTCACCTCGAGATTGATGTTCGGAAGGCAGTAAAATTGTTTACGTGAATATTGGAAAGGCCTCTCATAAAGCTCTACATAGCGGTTTGGTCAAAAAAAGTACAGTCAATAGACAATAGTGTAGTGAATAGAGCTGTTGGTACATCCACCTTCATCAATGATGTTTTCAGTACAAGTTATGTTGAAGTTGTTTTAGTTTCTGGTAGGGCTGAATTTCAAGAACCTCCTGTAGTTCTGGTCCTACTTACAGGAAATATATTGACAAAATTGAGAAGAGTACTAAGAAAATTTACAAGGATGTTGCCCGGTCTTACATAAGGTTGAATAAGTTGCCCGGTCTTACATAAGGTTGAATATTCCCTGAAAAGTAGGAGAAGTTGGGTGGGGGTAGATTTGAATTTTGAGGGTATATACAATGCAATTACAATCGGGCTTTTTTTTTTCACTGAGCGTCAACACTTTTTTGATAATCGGGGCGACCAGATCTGCATGCAATATTCTTGATGAAGCGTAAGTAGAGATTTATAAGGCTTCAACATAATCTCCTGGCTGTTGAACTCAATGGCTCCAGAGTGTCGGCTTCATGCAAAGATGTTTGAAACGTAACATTTTGCAGTGCAGATAAGAAACACATCAATGTACGAATATTTGTCGCATTTCAGCGCCGGACATAAATTCAAGCCCCTAAACAACCCATTTACGGAATTCTGGTTCTCCGGGAGTCTGCATTGGCCATTGATCCCGTGTTCTCCCATGTTACAATAATCCCTAGACTTCCCTCATCTGCACTTTTCAGCTGATCACAATCTTAATGGTGTAAGTAGAGATAGATGACTAAATGGAGGCAGCAACTGAAGTGTGATGCAGATATCTTTGAAACAAAATCTCACCACATTTATTATTGTACTCAGCTCCACTGTCTGCATTACGCGATGAATTATATCACTCTTCAGGAAGTGCGTTTTCCCCTTGGCTCCCTTCTACGAAATCCTATAGGGACATTAAAACATGTCAACTGAAAGTGTTCTTTCCGCCGACAGTTAATCTGATCAGCCATTTTAGGTTGCCACACCTTCAGGATGGCAAACCTAACCCTTACCCTAACCTCTCTGTCATTGCATTGTACTGTAAACACCTTAACCACTTTTTATAATGCTGTTTACATTACAAATACTTGCTGGTATTTATAGTTTATGCACATTTTATTCTATATGAATATTTAACGGTTAACTTTTTTTCATATTTTATTATATGTATTTGTTCAATGCTAATGAGGTATTTTATGCATGTCCCACCTTGACCAACTCTCTGCAGCAAATTTCCAATACAGTGCAAGTAAATATTAATAGTAAAATTAATCCATGATCCTTAAAGCTGATTCATGTCTCATGTCAAGGTTCATGAAACTATAAGCAAAAGGAATTTCATTCTATCTCCCTTTGAAAATCTGATAGTCTGATATCTCACTCACCTGTTGACGTCTGTCATTCACCGCTCCATTTACTAGATCGCTAAACCTTATGCTTCGTTCTCCCTCGCTGAGGCACCGATTCCAATCTACATTCTACTATTGGGAATCCTCTGTTGCTAGACTAATTCAGCAATGTGCTGCTTCCCAGAGAGCACTTAAACATATAACATACATGGAAAAAATGAATTAAAACACATTGTGACGTCTATATAATGTCTCTCAGTTTATTAACAGAAACACGTCCAACATACCGGAAAATCGGACAGCCACCAATGTCCCTCATGTGCCAAATTATCAAAATTTTCAATGCATTTCAAGATTGTTTTATGACATATAAATCATCATACAACCCCTGTATTTTTAATTGGAAGCAGTTCTCTCCTGTTTCCAATACTTCATATTGGGTGCTTGATGGCTAGCATGTACCGGATGGGTCAAAGGCTCTATTTAGTTACTGTATCTTACTATATAAGAAACTACCCTTCCACATCCTAACTATAATATAGATGAAAAATTAACAATGTATGGGTGAATCGGTTATTTTAAGTAATATTAATTACTTTAATCAATTCTTTCTGAGATACCTTTGCAATTCACATAATACTGATGGATATGATTGGACTGAAATAACCGAGGCATCCAATAAAATTAGAAAGTTTCGACATCTTACAACAGCTCTTGCCTGATGCCGCTCCACACAATGTTCTTCGAATTCAGCATCGCCTGTTTACCCGAACGTGCGGCATCAAAGGTTATTTATGTGGAAACATTTCAGTTACTGCGGGACAGCGCACCCACGCAGCTCAGAGGAAACCGTGATGCGGAGGGGTTCATTGAACCTAAAAATAATACAGAATATTTAAATGCCTAGATAGAATGGAAGTTGGGAGGACGTTTCCAACAGTGGGCAAGCTGAGGCCTGAGAGCACGGCGTCAGAATTGAAGGAAGTCCCTTTCGAAAAGTTTTAAAGAAGAATTTCTTAAGACAAAGGATGGTGAGATTCTGGAATTCATTGCTGCAGATGGCTTTGTAGGACAAGTCGTTGTTTATAATTTCGCTAAGCCATATAAGTTATAGGTTCGCTAAGGCTATTGGGGAGAGTTTAAACTAGAATTGGGGGGGGGGGCATTGGAACGGAACTGAGGAAACAGAGGAAGAGACGTTTAGCTCTCAACCAGAGAAAGTTTGGAGAAATGCGAGAGGGAGGATAGGCAGGTGAAAGAGAAGGGACGCGCTCAGACTGATGGTTTGAGAAGGGTCTATTTTAATGCAAAGAGGACTGCATTATGAACAAAGCAGATGAGTTCAGACCTGGCAGCCATGATGTTGTGGCCATTACAAAGACTTGGGTGGCTCATGGGCAGGAATGATTATTTCGAGTGCCAGGCTTAGATAATAGACAATGGACAATGGGTGCAGGAGTAGGCAATTCGGCCCTTCGATCCAGCGCCGCCATTCAATGAGATCATGGCTGATCTTCCATAATCAGTACCCCGTTCCTGCCTTCTCCCCATTTCCCTTGACTCCGCTATCTTTAAAAGCTCTATCTATCTCTTTCTTGAAAGCATCCAGAGAACTGATTTCCACTGCCTTCTGCGGCAGAGCATTCCACAGATCCACAGGTCTCTGGGTGAAAAAGTTTCTCCTGAACTCCGTTCTAAATGGCCCACCTCTTATTCTTAAACTGTGGCCTTTGGTTCTGGACTCCCACAACATCGGGAACATGTTTCCTGCCTCTCGCGTGTCCTATCCCTTAATAATCTTATATGTTTCAATCAGATCCCCTCTCATCCGTCTAAATTCCAGTGTATACAAGCCCAGTCCCTTCAATCTTTCAATATATGACAGACGCACCATCCCGGGAATTAACCTCGTGAACCTACGCTGCACTCCCTCAATAGCAAGAATGTGCTTCCTCAAATTTCGAGACCAAAACTGCACACAATACTTCAGGTGTGCTCTCACCGGGGCCCTGTACAACTGCAGAAAGACCTCTTTGCTCCTATACTCAGCCTTTCTTGTTATGAAGGCCAACATGCCATCAGCTTTCTTCACTGCCTGCTGTACCTGCATGCTTACTTTCAGTGACTGTTGAACAAGGTCACCTATGTCTCGTTGTACTTCCCCCTTTCCTAACTTGTCACCATTCAGATCGTAATCTGCCTTCCTATTCTTGCCACCAAAGTGGATAACCTCACATGTATCCACATTAAACTGCATCTGCCATGCATCTTCCCACTCACCCAACCTGTCCAAGTCTCCCTGCATTCTCATAACTTCCTCCTCACATTTCACATGTCACCCAGCTTTGCGTCATCTGTAAATTTGCTAATGTTACTTTTAATAACTTCATCTAAATCATTAATGTATATTGTAAATACCTGATGTCCCAGCACCGAACCTTGCTGTACCCCACTAGTCACTGCATGCCATTCCGAAAGGGACCCGTTATCCCTACTCTCTGTTTCCTGTCTGCCAACCAATTTTCTATCCATGCCAGTACACCACCCCCAATACCATGTGCTCTAATTTGCCCACTAATTTCCTATGTGGGACCTTTTCAAAGGCTTTATGAAAGTCCAGTTACGCTACATCCACTGGCTCTCCCTTGTCAATTTTCATAGTTACATCCTCAAAAAATTCTAGATTAGTTAGGCATGATTTCCCCTTCGTAAATCCATGCTGACTCGGACCGATCCTATTATTGCTATCCAAATGGGTCGTTATTTAATCTTTTGTATTTGACTCCAGCATCTTTGCCACCACTGAAGTCAGGCTAATTGGTCTATAATTCCCTCTTTTCTCTCTCCCTTCTTTTTTTAAAAATTGAGATGACATTAGCTAACCTCCAATCCTCAGAAACTGAGTCTGAATCTATAGAACATTAGAAAATGATTACCAATGCGTCCACGATCTCTGGAGCCACCTCCTTAAGTACCCTGGGATGCAGACCATCAGGCCTTGGGGATTTATCAGCCTTCAGTCCCATCAGTCTACCCAACACCATTTTCTGCCTAATGTGAATTTCCTTCAGTTACTCCCGTTCGCTAGGTCCACTGGCCACTATTACATCTAGGATATTGTTTGTGTCTTCCCTAGTGAAGACAGATCCAAACTATCTGTTCAACTTGTCTGCCAGTTCCTTGTTCCCCATAATAAATTCACCCGATTCTGTCTTCCAGGGCCCAACTTTGGTCTAAGCTAATTTTTCCCGTTTCACATACTTACAGAAGCCTTTACTGTCCTCCTTTATATTTTTGGCTAGCTTACCTGCGTACCTTACCGTTCTATCCGTATTGCCTTTTTCGCTATCTTCTGCAGCTCTTTAAAAGTTTCCCAATCCTCTGGCTTCCCGCACATCTTTGCTATGTTACACTTGCACAGCACTAAATCCAGAATTGCCTTCTCCCTGGTAGGCTCCCGTACAAGCTGCTCTAAGAACCCATCCCATTCTTGGGGTCCAGTACAAACCTGTTTTTCTCAGTCTACCTACATATTGAAATCCCCCATAACAAAAGTAGTATTACCTTTGCAACATGCCAATTTTAACTCTTGATTCAGATTGCACCCTATAACCAGGGTACTGTTTGGGGGGCCTGTAGATAACTCCCATTTGGGTATTTTTGCCCTTACAATTTCTCAGTTCTATCCATACTGACTCTGCAACTCCTGATTCTATCTCACCCCTCGCAAGAGGATGAATTTCATTCCTCACCAACAGAGCCATCCCACCCCTGCTGCCCACCTGTCTGTATTTTCGATATTACCTTGAAAATTCATTCCCCAGCCCTGGTCCTCTTGTAGCCATGTCTCTGTTATTCCTACAGCATCATACTTGCCAATTTCCAACTCAGCCTCAAGCTCATCCACTATATTTGTTATACATCGTGCATTCGTAAATAATACTTCTAATCCATTACTCCCCTCACCTATCACATCTATTCCTATTGCTCTTGGCCATATGCTCCGATGCCTCCCTGAGCTTTCTGCCCCTTTAATTCTGTTGTCTTTATTAACTTTTCTTATTCTCTTTTTCCCTTTAACCCATCCTTGTGTTTCCAGTTCGTCCCCTTTCCCCACCCCCCACGTAGTATAAACACACCCGCGTAGCAGTGGCAGACCTGCCTGCCAGAATTCTAGTTCCCCGCCTATTAAGGTTCAATCCGTCCCTTTTGTACAATTCATCCTTACCCCAAAACAGATCCTAGTAGTCTAAGAATCTAAATCCCTACTTCCCGCACCAGCTCCGCAGCCACACATTCAGATTCCCTATTTCCCTGTTCCTGCCCTCAGCAGCAGGAGGAACTGGAAGCAAACAAGAGATAACCACCCTGGAGGTCCTGCTTTTCGGCCTTCTTCCGAGTTATCTGAAGACACGCTGCAGAATTTCTTTCCTCTTCTTCCTGACCTCATTTGTGCCGACATGCGCTACTATATCCTGCTGCCATCTTCACCCTTGAGGATGCTCTGCAATCCGTCCGTGACATCCTGGATGCTGGCACCAGGGAGGCAACACACTATCCTTAAATCCCGTCTGCTGGCGCAGAAACCGCTTTCTGTACCTCTCACTATGGAGTCCCCTGCTACCACGGTTCTGCCTGACTTCTGTCTCCTCGGCTTTGCTTCAGCGCCAGTCTTTGATTCGCAGATCTGTCCGCCTCTCAGACTGGCAGTGTCTTCTGTCCCGACAGCTTCCAAGAGGGTGAACCTGTTTTCAAGAGGCACATCCATCGGGATCTCCCGATCTTCAAGTATCCATCCCTTCCTCATCGTCGGCCCCCTTCTCTCTTCCGGTATCTTCGTTGTAACGATCTTGCTGTAGGTCCTGTCCGGAAAACTCTCGTTTTCCCGGATGAACCTGAGGTCATCCAGTTGCCTCTCCAGTGCCCCAACACGGTCCTTCAGGAGCTGGACCTGGACACACTTAACACAGTTGTAGCAGCCAGAGGCACGATCAGTATCCCTGACCTCCCACACCATGCAAGCATCACACTGAATCAGTTTACCTGTCATCTCTTCACCGCTTCTCACCCTCTCCAATTATGGCGTAATCTCCTCCCTCAGCTTCCTCGTTGAAGACTCTCGAGCCAAAGACTCGCACTTTTCTCACAAGGCACTTCCCTCGACAAGGCCGTTCCCCTAGAGCAAACCTTGCTTATATTGGCTGATAAATTCACAAAATAGATCTTTCAGAAAGGACGGGAGCGAGGCAAAAGAAGTGGTGGGCGTGGCACTGTTGATCAGAGATAGTGGCAAGACTGCAGAAAAAGAGGAAGTCGTGGAGGGATTGCCTACGGAGTCTCTGTGGGTGGACGTTAAGAACGGGAAGGGGTTAATAACTCTACTAGGTGTATTTTATAAACCATCCAATATTAAATTCGACAACGAGGAGCATTTAGAGAAACTAATTCCAGAAAGGTGCAACAATAACAGGGTCGTCGTGTTGGGATATTTTAGTTTCCCCTATATTGATTGGCATCTCCCTAGAGTAAGGGTTTAGATGAGGGTGGATTTTGTTAGTTGTGTTCAGGAAGGTTTCCTGACACAATCTATAGATAAGCCTTTAAGAGGAGAGTCTGTACTTGATCTCCTATTGGGAAACGAACTTGTCAGGTGTTAGGTATCTCAGTGCGAGAGCATATTGGAGATAGGGATCAAAATTCTGTCTCCTTTCCCATAGCAATTCAAAGGCATATGAGCCGACAAGTTAGGATACCTTTAGTTGTTGAAAGGGTAAATATGAAGCTATCTGGCAGGAACTTGGAAGTATAAATTGGGAGCAGATATTCTTAGGGAAATGTACGGCAGAAATGTGGCAAATTTTCAGGGGATATTTGCGTGGTGTTCTGCATAGTTACGTTCCAAGGAGACAGGAAATAGATGGTAGGGTACAGGAACAGTGGTGTACAAAGGTAGTTGAAAATATACGCAAGAAGAAGAACTTTCGAAAGGTTCAAATCCTAGGTAACGATAGAGATCGAGATGATTATACGGCTAGCATGAAGGAGCGTACGAATGAAATTAGGATAGCAAGAAAGGGTCATGAGAAGGCCTTGGCGAACACTATTAAGGAAAACCCCAAAGCATTCTGGAAGTATGTCATGAGCAACAGGCGCAACAACAGTGAGTTGTAGAGCTCCAAGAGAGGAGGTGGCGCACAGGTCAAGGAGCAAAGTTTAATAGGGCACACGTCCCGGGAACTAGACTATGACCGGAGCCCCAATCGTGAGTTGGAGAGCTAGGAAGGTTCAGGCAATAAAGGGAGACACTGTCTAGTAGAGTGGTCATCAAAGGAGAGGTTATTGATGGAGTGGTCTGAGGCAGAGTGATTGGTCTTTGACTCATTTCAGCTTCGGCGATATAAGTGGGTAGGTGGACTTCATTTTTGTCACGGTCCCGACCGTTAATTCCTCTTATTATCCTAATTCCCTTTTCCCCGTGTCCTCCTGGGCTCCTTTATTGCGGCACCTGATTCTGTTTTAAACCTGCGGCAATTAAACCTCGGATTTGCATCCACTTATTGCCAGACCGTTGTTTCAGCCAATGCGATTATTCATTTTCCAAGCCGCTTAGAATTGTGAATTCTAAGTTATTCTTCAGTACCGAGGTTTACCTGTGAACCTCTGTCTCTCTGTGTTAGGAAAAGTATTGTCTGCTGCTTGCCTTTCTACGCTCCGTGTCAAGATAAATTTTGCCTGCCGCCTGTCTTCTGTTCGGCGTTCAGCTCCAGCAACGCCCTGTGTCACGAAGGGGATTGTCTGCCGTTTTCCTTTCCATATAACGCTCCGTGTTAAGATAAGTGCTGCCTACCGCCTGTCTCCTGTTTACCATTCAGCTGCAGCAACCCCCCGTGTCAATAAAAGTTTTGCCTGCCTCCTGCTTCTCTGCTCACCCACGCTGTTTGCCTGTGTAAAATTTATCTCTGGGCCGCTTAGAATTGTGTATTCTAAGTTCTGTTTCTGCGCTGTTTGTCTGTGTTAACTCTCTCTCCGTGTTAATAGGAGAATTGCATGCCTCAGTCTTCCTGTTTATCCTTCCGCCTGCTGTTCTCCTCGAGCCACGCTCGCACCCTGGTCTGCATCCCTGCTCTGCCTCCTTCCGTCGGCCGCTTACATTCTTCGTTGGTTTGGTAGTTAAATGCTGCGTTCCCACCGTAGTGATCCGGGTTCGATTCTCGGTCAAGCCTTCCTCGCTCTTCGGCTTTCCTCTTCCTAATCCTCGCACCCCGGCCTTCCCTGTAACCGTTAATAAATACTTTAGATTCCTCTACCTCTGTGTTTGTGTTCTACGTTTGGGTTCGCCCCGTTCCATTGCAACAATTTTTCCCTGTGCATTTTTCTTTTTTTGGAGGAATAGAGAGCATGTCTGTTTGGTTCGTACTTTGCTCTGGGTGTTAGATGTGGGAATCCTAGGATCTTCCAGTCTCCCAGGTGGTCACGCCTGCGCCAGGTGAACAGTGATGCAGCTTCTGAGAAACAGTATTAGGGATCTAGAGCTGCGACTTGATGACCTAGTGCTTATAAGGGAAAGTGAGCAAGAGATAGATAGGAGCTACAATCAGTTAGTCACCCTGAGGCTCCAGGAGTTTGTTAACTAGATGACTTGTCAGTGAAGCGATAGGAAGAGCTCAGATAGTAGAGAAAACTCCTGGAATAAACGGTATCTCTTTATCGATGCTATTGGGGGTATGCCCTGACAGACAATGACCACGGCGATCAGGTCTCAGGCAATGAACCTGATTCCGTGGTGCAGAAGGGGGAGAAGAAGCTGAGGAATGCGTTACTCATAGGGGATTCAATAGTGAGGGGAACAGAGAGGATGTTCTGTCAGCCTGATACAGCTACACGAATGGTATGTTACCTCCCAGGATATCTCAGATGGGGTACAGAGAATTCTGAAGGGAGACGGTAAACAGCCTGAAGTTTTGGTACAGGTTGGTACCGATGAATATGTAAAAAAAGGAGAATTTCCTGAAGAGAGTCCTCCAGGTTAGTAATCTCAGGATTGCTGCCTGTGTCACTTCCTAATGAGCGTACGAATAGCATGATCATGCATATTAATGCGTGGAGGGGAGACTGGAGTAGTGGGCAAATCTTCGGGTTCCTGGATCACTGTGCCTCTTCTGGGGGAAGGTACGACCTGTACAAAAGGTATGGGTGACAGCTGAACCAACGAGGTCCAATATCCTTGCAGGCAGGTTTAATAGAGCTCTTCGGGAGAGTTGAAACTAATTTGGCAGGGGGATGGGAACGGGACATATAGGGCTGACGAAGGGGTAAACAAAAATAAATCAAAGATAACCTGCAACAGAGATGATAGAAAGCAGAGGCAGGAGATGAGGCATAATCACAGCCAGTTGGATGGTTTACAGGCCAGTAGAGGCATGGTGCAGTTTAAACACAAAGTAAGAATTCTTGATTGAAGGTGTTATATTTGAATGCACGCAGCCAAAAAAATAAAATGGACGACCTTGAAATTAAGCTACAGACTGGCAAGTATTCATCGTGGCCATCTCTGAAACTTGGCAGAAGAATGGCTGCAATTGGGAGCTGAACGTCCAAGGACATCCGCTGTATCAGAAAGATGGGATAATAGACAGAGGTGCTGCTGTGACCCTTTTTCTAAGAAATAACATTAAATCGTTAGAAAGGGATGGCACAGATCTGAAATCATAGATTCTCTATGGGTTGACTGAAGAAATGGCAAGGGTGAAAGGACCATAATGGCAGTCGTATATAGGCCTCCAGACAACAGATGGTGCGGGGATTACACATTACAGCAGGAAATAGAAAAGCCGTGTCAAGGGCAATACACTGATGATCGTTGGGGATTTTGACATAAAGGTCAATTGTGAAATCCAGACCCGCAGTGGACTTCCAGAAAGAGAATTTGTAGAATGTCCAAGGGATGGCTTTTTAGAGCAGCTTATTGCTGAGCCTTCTGGGGTGTCGGCTGTGCTGCATTGGGTGTTGTGCAATAATCTGGAGCTGATAGTAGAGCTTAAGAAAGCCTTACGGAGCAGTGATCACAATATGATCAAACAAGGGTTTCGGCCCGAAACGTCGACAGTGCTTCTCCTTATAGATGCTACCTGGCCTGTTGTGTTCCACCAGCATTTTGTGTGTGTGTGTTGTTTGAATTTCCAGCATCTGCAGATTTCCTCGTGTTTGCACAATATGATCAAGTTCACATTGCAATTTGAGAGGGAAAAAACTCCAAAGTATCAGTATTTCAGCAGAATAAAGGAAATTTCAATGGCATGAAAGGAGAACTACCAAGTTTGACTGGAAAGAGACATTAGCACTTTACACATCCGCGGTCACTATCAGCGAAACTGCACTTCTACTTTAAGATAAATCTGTCCTACAA
This sequence comes from Hypanus sabinus, assembly GCF_030144855.1. Lineage (NCBI taxonomy): Eukaryota > Metazoa > Chordata > Chondrichthyes > Myliobatiformes > Dasyatidae > Hypanus > Hypanus sabinus. Next base: position 13,629,688 of record NC_082707.1, on the reverse strand, counting down.
CTTTCGGCGCTCCCTGCCCTTAACTGTACAACAAATATTCTGGTTTGAATGCCCAAAATCTGCTGCTTTGAAAGAAGTCGTAAAATGGATCAAGTGAAAGGGAGCCCTTTTCAGTTCTGCCATGTTTAAAAGGTTGAAAGACGTGCACCTGGGTTGTTTGCGAATACCCATTGGACTCTTTCACATGAAGAGCTCACCGCTTTATATACATTGTAAGAGTTCCTATCCATGAACTAGTCTTTGCAGTGGTCGCTGATTTGATGCAAACTTTCATTTCCACTGCACTGCGGGAGCCGGCCAAGTGGTTTCACAGAAGTCCATCCCTAATGCATCTTCGGGAAAGCTGAAATGGTGAACTATGTGCAGGAAGGTCCTCACCCCAAGAACTTCCACTGCATGCACTGAAGTTCGAAATTTCCCCGGTAAGGAAGCACAGCCCGATATCGATGGCAACAATGTGTTCGGCAATCCACGCCTCACAGCTTGATCACTGCACGCCGCAGCGGTTTTGCCGCAGAGTCTCCTTAAATAGAATGCGCACTTAAACCGTTTCAGCAAAGGCCGCCACGACCTTTGTGGTCGCCTCCTTTATCACTTGCACTTTCATGGTGATCTTTTCTGCCAGGATAAATAAAATATGACAATAATAATTACCGGTGAACGGCTTCAGTCCCCAATCGGTCTCTTCCCCGGGTGACGAATTGGAGAAAGCTCTGCAGATATGCAGGACAGGTGGGAAAAAATACCACCTCCGGACGAATTCTGTACCCAGCTTAGGCGGTCCTCTGTTCAGCCTCTGTTCTTCGTGATAGAGACGGCTAAAACCAAAGCCTGTTCGTAGGTATGAAAAGCAATACCCGTTTCACTTTACAAATGGAGATACGTCTATGGACTGTCTGGGGATCGCCAGGACATGATGGAGCTAGAGCCGGTCATATTGGTGCACTGCTGAATAGGCGAGCAGGCACCAGGAGACCGAAAATTATACAGCTAACATTCAAATAGAGCCGTCACTAAAACTCTCAAATAGGAAAGGAAGTCGACACTGCGGCTGGAAAGAACAAGTATAAAACGAATACCACTGGTCTTCAGAATCAGTTGAATCAACGGTCCAATTTCTGGGGCAAGGCAGAAAGCAGACAGGCAGTGAACTGTTCCTGTGTTCACGTCTCAACAAACAGAAAGGAGTGAAATACTATCGCAATGAAATAATAATTAGCTGGCACGTGCATATTCACGAAGGCAATTGCCGAATCTGCTGCGCTGCTGAATCCGTGGTTTTGACACATACAGGTAAAGCCACAAAGAATAGCAGTTCAACGCAAATTGCTATTTTTTAAAAATAACTATGTTCCAAAAGACGTGTTAAACCAGATAAAACTTGATTACACAAGAGCCAGAATGAAAGGAACCTAAATTCAACAACAATGCTATACAAGAAAATAATGAAGATGCTACTCCTCGAAACGCTAGTCAAAATAGAATTACTTGAAAAACTTTTCCACAGCCTGACTTTAATAACAAAACCATAGATGGAGAGACCCGCGAAATCCTAATGACGAAGCTGAACTTACTGACAAATTTATCCTATAATTAACATCATGCTAACAGAATATATGGACACTTACCCAACAACATACCACACATATTAAAGCAAAATGTCAGCAAATTTTGCCAATATTATAAGTACTATTTTACAATAATATTTAGAAAAACTTGAAATATTTTAATAAGTACGCACAATAACATACTGTGCAGCATTAATAGTTGTGCAGGGTAATGGCTGCGAAATAAAGGCGCTCATTGGTAGAAATTTAAAGCAGAGTAACGAGATGAGAACATCGAAACGGCGGAAGAGAAACTGAAAGCAAATGGCAGAAGCAAACCTGAAATTTTAAGAGCAGAAATAACCCGCCGGAGGGGAGCGGCCGGAATGTCTGTTAAAACTGTGGTGAAGAGGGACACTTCAGGCGGGACTGTAAACGACGCGAAATCCTTCCCAGAGTAAACACCGGGTAGCAAAGCAGAGAAAGTCGTTGGGAAAACTTAAAAGAGACCCAATGGGGAGATGTCCTAGCGTATCAAGGAGCGGGGCGGAACAAATTCCCAGCAATTATCTAAGAACATCCTAAAGCAACGAACCCTATTACTAAAGGCTAGTGGGGTCAAGCTCCAGTGTAGCGCGATAGATAGAACATATTTATTCTAGAGCCATACTTGACACAGGGTCGCAGGTCGCTTTGCTGTACCGTTCATTTTACAATCAGTACTTCACGGATTTACAGTTGGCGCCATTCACTGCACTAGAGGTATGTGATCTTAGTGCGAAAGATTATCCGTATGATGGCTATTTGTCAGGGAAGCTGGCCTTCTCGGAAGCCGATGTGGGAGTGGCTGAGGCCTCTGATGCTAGTTTGTCCCGACCCTGTTGAGAAAGGCGGCGTGTCAAATTTTGTAGTTACCAACACTCCTATTGTGAGGAGGCTCATGGGAGCCTGCAAGGAGAGATTTGGAGAGAGCTTCCTTAGAACATTGTCCAATCACCCGGAGCTTCGAGCTACTTTTGATGAAATGCGTGGCTGCATTGGGCCTGATAACGAGTTTTGAAGAGGGACCAGTCCAAGCCAAACGTGTAACGGCCCTGAGAGGTAGCGAGAGTAATGGGAAACAGCAGATTTCCCAGAATGCCGCGGGCGAGGTCCACTTGGTGGATGCGCCGGAAGACCACGAAGTGGAGTCAGGAAGTGGGCATTTAAATGCCGTCTACTCATTGTCACCTTCACTTATGGCGATCCGGTAATATCCACCTTCGCGTCTCAGTGATGATTCCAGATTCCTTAAACCTATACAAATGCTACCGAACGTCCTCCTGCTCTGCAGGGGCCAGTCGCCACGACCTTTCTCTGAACGGAGTGTGCTCCGTCTCCTAGATAGTGTGCCGAGTGCTCTGGGAGCAACCTACATCAAACTCGTCAGTGGAAAGGACAACTTCCAGCTCCAAGTTCTTCTCTACCAGTTTCCCCTCCCAACCCGCAGATAGCGGGGATTCCCCGAAGTTGAATGACTCAGCGTTCAACCGTCCCCCATTTACCACTAGTTACTTCCCGACTTGTCTCCCAGAGACACTGGACATTACTGTCGCCAGGAAAAGATGCGCCAGGCGTATCCCCCGCTTGAAGGTGACCTCCCGCTTCGTAGAGATCCTGACAATTACTGCCATCCTATTCGCCAGTACAACCGAGGGCTTCTGCAGTTCGGGCCTCACCAGTAAACCTGTAGGCATTCTTGTCATCATTTTATATACCTCTATCAAATTTCCCCTCATTCTTCTACACTCCAGGGAATAAAGTCCTAACCTATTCAGCCTTTCTCTGTAACTCAATGTCTCAAGTCCCAGAAACATCCTTGTAAACTTTCTCTGCACTCTTTCAAACTTATAAATATCCTTCCTGTAATTAGGTGACCAAAACTGCTCCCAATACTCCAAGTTCGGACTCACAAATGTCTTATACAACCTCACCATTACATTCCAACTCTTATACCCAATACTTTGATTTACAATGGCCAATGTACCCAATGCTCTCTTTACGACCCTATCTACATGTGACGCCACTTTTAGGGAATTGTGTATCTGTATTCCCAGATCTCTCTGTTTTACTACATTCCTCAGAGTCCTACAATTTACCTTGTATGTTCTACTTTGATTTGTCCTTGGAAAGTGGCATTCCTCACACTTAACTGCAATAACTCCATCTGCCACTTGTCGGCGCATTTTTCAACTGGTCAAAATCCCTCTGCAAGCCTTGAAAATACTCCTCACTGTCCACACCTCCAATCTTTGTATCATCAGCAAATTTGCTGATTCAATTTAACACATTATCAACCAGATCATTGATAGCGATGACAAATAACAATGGACCCAGCACTGGTCCCTGTGGCACACCACTAGTCACAGGCCTCCACTCAGAGAAGCCATCCTCCACTACCACTCTCTGACACCTCCCATTGAGCCAATGTCTAATCCAATTTACTAGCTCACCATGTATACCTAGCCAATGAATCTTCCTCACTAACCTCCCATGCGGGACCTTGTCAAAGGCCTTACTAAAGTCCATGTAGACAACATCCACTGCCTTCCCTTTATCCACTTTCCTGGTAATCTTCTCGAAAAACTCTAATAAATTTGTGAAACATGGCCTACCACACACAAAGCCATGCTGACTTTCGCTATTAAGTCCCTGTCAATTCAAATACTTGTAGATCTTGTACTTGTACTCCTCCCAATAAATTACCTACTACCGACGTCAAATTTACCAGTCTATAATTTCCCGGATTACTTTTAGAGCCTTTTTTAACCAACGGAACAACATGAGCTATCATCCACTGCTCCGGCATCTCACCCGTAGATACCGACATTTTAAATAGATCTGCCAGGGCCCCTGCAATTTCAACACTAGTCTCCTTCAAGTTCCGAAGGAATACCCTGTCAGGTCCTGGGATTTTATCTACTGTGATTTGCCTCAAGGAAGCAAGCAGCTCCGTCTCTTCAATCTGTATAGGTCCCATGACCTCACCACTTGTTTGCCTTATTTCCATTGAATCCGTGCCGGGTTCCCTAGTAAATACAGACGTAAAAAAACCGTTTAAGATCTCCGCCATTTCATTCAGTTCCATACATAGCCGACCACTCTGATCTTCAATTTTATCCCTTACTATCCTTTTGTTCTTAATATACCTGTGGAAGCTCTTTGGACTATCCTTCACCTTGACTGCTAAAGCAACCTCATGTCTTCTTTTAGCCCTCCTGATTTCTCTCCTGAGTATTTTTGCACTTTTTATACTCCTCAAGCACCTCATTTGCTCCGTGTTTTCTATAGATGTTATACATCTCGCTCTATGAGAGTTCTAATATCCCTCGAGAACCAAGGTTCCTTATTCTTATTCACTTTGCCTTTAATCCTAACGGTAACATACAAACTCTGCACTCTCAAAATTTCTCCTTTGAAGGTCACCGACTTACTAATCACATCCTTGCCAGAGATCCACGCTATTTAGATCCTTTCTCATTTCTTCACATTTGGCCTTTTTCCAGTTTAGAACTGCAACCCGAGGACCTGATCCATCTTTATCGATGATCAAGTTGAAACTAATGGTGTTATGATCACTGGAACCAAAGTGTTCTCCTACACATACTTCTGTCACCTGTCCTATCTCGTTTCCTAATAGGAGATCTGATATTGCATCTTCTCTCGTTGGTACCTCTATATATTGATTTAGAAAACTTTCCTGAATACATTTTACAAACTCTAACCCGTCTGGACCTTTAACATTATGGCAGTCCCAATTATTATGTGGAAAATTAAAATCCACTGCTATTGCAACTTTATGTTTCCTGCAGTTGTCTGCTATCTCTGCAGATTTGCCCCTCCAATTCTCGTTGACCATTGAGTGGTTTATAATACAACCCCATTAATGAGGTCATACGTTTCCCATTTCTCAGCTCCACCCATATGGCCTCGGTAGACAAGCCCTCTAACCTGTCCAGCCTGAGCACTGCTGTAACATTTTCCCTGACTAGCAATGCCACCGCCCCCCCCCCCCCCCCATTCTTCATTCCCTTGCCTCTATCACGTCTGAAACATCAGAACCCTGGAACATTAAGCGGCCAGTCTTGCCTCTCCTGTAGCGAAGTTTCACTACTGGCGAAAATGTCGTAATTCCATATGTCAATCCACGCCCTCAGCTCGTCAGCCTTCCCGACAATACTCCTAACATTGACATAGACACACCTCAGAAGATTATTACCACCACACACAACCCTTCTATTTGTGACTTTGCATGAGCTTTTAAAATCACTTATTTTCACCCCCGCTCCACTATCTGCTCTGGCACTCTGGTTCCCATCACCCCCACCCTCCCGCAAATCTAGTTTAAACCCTCCCCATTAGCACTAACAAACCTCCCTGCAAGGATATTGATCCAATAGTAGTTCAGGTGTAACCTGTCTCTCTTGTACAGGTCCGACCTGCCCCAGAAGAGGTCCCAATGATCCTGAAATCTGAACCCTTGCCCCTTACACCAGTTCCTCAGCCATGTGTTCATTCGCCAGAGCATCATATTCTTACCCTCACTGGCACCTGACACAGGTAACAATCCTGAAATTACCACCCTCGAAGTCCTGCTTTTTATCTTCCTTCCAAGCTCTCTATACTCTCTCTTCAGGACCTCCTCACTCTTTCTTCCTACGTCATTGGTACAGATCTGGCTGATCGCCGTCCCGCTTCAGAAAACTGTGCACGCGACCTCTGACCCTGGCACCCGGGAGGCAGCAAACCATTCGGGTATCTCTGTTCCGTATACAGAACCCCCTGTCTGTACTTCTGACTATCGAGTCCACTATCACTACCGCTCTCCACTTCTTCCACCCTCCCTTCTGCACTGCAGAACCAGACTCACTGCCAGAGAACCGGCTGCCGCAGCTTGTCCCAGGTAAGTCATCCCCCCCCCCCCCCCCAACAGTATCCAAATCGGTATACTTGTTGAGGGAAATGGCCACAGGGGAACTCTGCTTTGCCTGCCTTTTCCCCTTCCCTCGTCTGACGGTAACTCAATTACCTGTGCCCTGCTCCTTTGGCATAGCTACCTCCTTGAAACTACTGTCTATAAACTCCACATTCTCACGAATGATACGGAGGTAATCCAGCTCCTGCTCCAGTTCCCTAACGCGGTTTGTTAGGAGCTGCAGTTGCATGCACTTCCTGCAGGTGTCATTGTCAGGGAAACCAGAAGTCTTCCTGACCTCCCACATCCTGCAAGAGGAGCATTCTATCATCCTGCCTGGAATACTCTCCACTCTAAACAAAGAAAATAAAACTTACCGGAACCTACCCTCGCCTCTGCCTATTCACGCCGAAGCCTGTTGAGCCAAAACCGTCCGACTCTGCTACCTCTCACTCCGCTGCCCGCTGTACATGATGGTCTTTTTTTCAAACAGTTGCCGTTCTACGTCACGAGCGTGCGCATTCTAGCTTCCTTTCCCTGAGCACTGTAAAAAAAAATGACGTGTCTCTGAGATTTCTTTACTCCTTCACTTAGAGCCTCTTGCTTCGATTTAAATGCATGGCTCAACGAATGGTGTGGGAGAAGTGGGTTTGAATTCATGAGAAATTAGCACCAGTATTGGGGAAGGAGGGAACTGTACCAATGGGATGAGTTCCCCACCTGGAATGTGAAACGATTTAGGTTCTTCGCACAACTAGGGCTTTAACAGCTTTAAACTATATATTAGGGGGGAGGGGTGGGTTCGACAGAGAAGTGTGGATAAAGATAAAGAAAAGGCAAAAGATAAAAAAGTGAAATGTAAGAATGGAGTGAAGGAAAGTTAAGTACAAAAGGGTGAAATATTACAAGATTACAAGCATAATCAGTGTAAGGGCACTTTATTTCAATGTCAGTGATGCTCGGAAAAAGGTCAGTGAATTCTGGCACAAATTAGTACTAGGGAATATGATTAATGGTCATTACTGAGGCTTGGTTGCAAGATGACAGGATTGGGAAATAACATCCAAGGATATTAGGTATTACGGAAGGATAGGCAGGAAGTTAAGGGACGTAGGTTAACGCTGTTCATTATCGTTGAGATTCAGGGCGACAGTGAGATACGATATAAGATCTAAGGAGCATAATGTTGAATTCATCTGCGTAGTGATTAGGAATAGTAAAGGGAAAAAACACAGGTGGGAGTTGTCTATCGCCCACAAGATAATAACATTAAAGTTGAACATGCAATAAACAGAGAAACATCTGAGCCATGTAAGGATGGAACAGCAGTTATCATGAGGGACTTAAACGTCCACTTAAATTGGGGGAATCAGGTTGGTGGAGGTAGTCTTGACGGGTACTTCATAGAATGCATCCGTGATGGTTTTCTTGAATAGTGTATTATTGAACAAATAGGGATCGTGCTATCTTAGATCTGGCTCTGTGCAATGAGACAGGTAAAAATAATGATCCTGCAGTTAGGGATCGTCTTGGAAAGAATGATCACAGTATGATTTAGTTTCACAAACAAATGGAGGGAGTAATAGTTCATATAAAACCATTGTATTATCCCTAAACAATAGTGACTACGATGGATTAAGGGTTGATGTGGCTAAAGTAGACGGGAAATACATGCTATATGGTGGCACGGTTGAGGAACTGTGAAAGACTTACAAAGAAAGTTTTCACCGTGCTCAACAAAGCTATATTCGAGTTGAAAGTAAGGGCAGGAAGGATGGGGAGAGCCAGCCTTGGATAACTAAGGAAATAAACAAAGGCATCAAACTAAAAGCTGGTAAAGCTGGTGCATACAAAGTCGCCTAGTGTAGTGGGAAACTGGAAAATTCGGAAAACTTATAAAAAGCAACAAATAACCACTAAACGAGCAATAAAGAATATAACGGTAGATTATGAAATTAAACCTGCACAAGATATAAAAACGGTTTGTAAAAGTTTCTATAATTATATAAAGTGCAAAGGGTGGCTAAGGTAAACGTTGTTCCATTGGTGGACGAGAAGGTGAAATTGATTTTGAGTAATGAGGAACTGGCAGAGGCTCTAAACGACTATGTTGTGTCGATATTCACGATGCAGCACACGTCTACCCTACCAAATGAGAGATGTTATGGATGCGTCGGCGGCTGAGGACCTCGATACAATAACTCTACCTGAAAAAGTAGTGCTGTGCAAATTTGTGGGCATGAAGATAGGCAAATCCCCTGGTCCTGATGGAATGCATCAGAGGGTACTGGCAGAAATGGCTGAAGTTATAATAGCGGTTTTGGCAATTATTTACCAAAATTCTCTGCACTCTGCGTAGGCCCCATTGGATTGGAAGACGGTGAATGTCAAGCCACTATTCAAAAAAGAATGTAGACCAAAGGCAGGTAACTATAGGCCAGTTAGTTTAACATCTGTACCTGGGAAAACGCTTAAAGGTATCATGAAAGAAGAAAAAGCGAGGCATATGGAAAGAAATGAATTCATCGGGCAGACGCAGCATGGACTCAGCAAGGGCAGGTTCTGTTTAGAATCTAAACTTTGGTAAGATTCTACCAAAGTTATGGTGTAATGTTCCAAACATTTCTTAGGCCACAGCTGGAGAAATATACGTATCTCTGGTTGCCAAAAATGGGAAGGTTGATCTTGGACTGGGGAGTCTGCAGAATATCTAAACAAGGGTGTTGCCTTGGACTGAAGGCCCTTAATTAAAGGGAGAGATTTGATAGGCTGGCCTTATTTTTCCTGGAGCTACGATAACTGAAGGGAGTCCTGTCACAACCACGGATTCAGCTACGCAGCAGATTCGGCAACTGCGTTCGTAAATATGCAAGTGTCAGCAAATTATTATTTGATTGTGATACTATTTAATTCCATTCATTCCGTCGTGGCGTTTGCTGAGACTTGGACATAGCTACTCTCCGTTATCTGCATGCCACCTTGCCTGAGAAATTGAATGTCGAGCCAAATGACAGAACTAACGCAGTGTTCGTTTTATTTTTAGTTGTTCTTTTCAGCGGAGCGTTGGCTTCGTTTTCCATTTGAGTGTTTTAGTCAACGGCCCTGTTTGGCCGAGCGTTTATTGTTTTCTTTTCCCTTTAACATTGTTCGCATTAAAGTCTGTGAAATATCGACTTGCTTCAGCGTCTCTCACTCTGCACTTGGACCATGTCCGCACCTGGTGACAAGTCCTGCAATTAAATCAATTCTTTGGAGAGTTGACATGCGATTGGAAGATGTAGAATCCTCCTGGATAGGGTTAAGAAAGTGCAAAGGTAAGACGGCCCAATGGAAAATATGTCCAGGCCTCCAAACACTAGCCAAGAGGTGGTCTACAGATGAAGCGGGAGATAGAAGAAAGATGTCAAAAAGTCAATGTTCCGTTAGCCATGAGGATTTCAATATGCATATTGATTTGAAGAAAGGAATTCATGCTTGATCCCCAGAGAATCTGTGGAATTCCTCCGAGATGGCTTTTTTGAGTAGCTTGTGATTGAGGTCACCGGGGGTGGGTGTTGCGGTGGGTGGGATGGGCAATTCTCTATTGGGTGTTGAGTAATGAACCGGATATGATTAGGGAGCTTCAGGTAATGGAGCCCTTGAGACACAGTGTCGAGATTATGATAAAATTCACTCTGTAATTTCAGAAGGATGAGCTAAAGTCAGATGTATCTGTACTGCAGAGGAGTAAAGTCAATTAGAGTGGCCTAGAGAAAGGAGCTGGCCTGGGATGATTGGAAGGCCTACGAGCAAGGAAGATGACAGAGCAGCACTGACTGGAGTCTGCGTGCAGTTTAGAAAGCGCAAGATTGGTAAGTCCCAAAGAGGATATCTTCTAAAGGCAGGGTGATACAGTCGTGTCGTCAAGGGAAGTCATAGCCAACATAAAAGCCAAATAGACGGCATATAATAGAGCAAAACCTAAAGGGAGGGAAGCTGGAGGATTGGAAAACTTTTTAAAACTAGCAGAAGGCAGCTAAATTAAAACTATGGGGAGAAGATGAAATATGAAAGTCGGCTTACCAATACTACCAAAAATGTTACGAAATCCTTTTTACAGTTGTATAAAGAATAAAAAAGATGCAACAGTAGTTATTCGGCTGCTGGAGAGATAGTAACGGAGTAGAAAGAAATGGCGGACGAACTGATTAAGTATTTTTCATCATTCTTCTCTGTGGAAGGCACTGGTAGTATCCTGGAAATTCGACAGTGTGAAGGCGCTGAAATGAATACACTTGCCATTACTATGGAGATGGTACTTGGAAAATTGAAAGGTTAGAAGACCGGTAAGTCACCTGACCTGATGAAATACACCCGCAAAGCAAGGTAGTGGGTGAGATTATAGAAAATTAGAAGTGATTTTTAAAGATCTAAGTTCGGGCATAGTTGCAGAGGACCGGAAATTGTAAATAACACTCCAGTCTCAGAGGCAGAAGAACGAAATTTTTTTGGCCAGTCAGCTTGGCTGCAGTGGTAGTAAAGCTGCTGGAGTCGAGTGTAAAGAGTGCAGCATCTCTTATCAGGGTACATAGAGGCACATGATAAAATAAGCCAAAGTCTGCATGTTTTCCTGAAGAGAATACTTTCCCTGATACATCAGTTGGAATTCTTTGAATAAAAAACAATCAGGATAGACAAAGAAGTTGCGTATTTGGTTTTTCAGAAGGCCTTGGCCAAAGTGCCGCACATGTGACTACTGAAGAAAATAATAACCTAGGGTATTACAGGAAAGACACAAGCATGGATAAATGGCTGATCGGAAAGAGGCAAATATCAGGATCCTTTTCGAATTGTCTGCCAGTGAACAGTGGTACACCACAGCGTTCTGTGTTGGGGCCGCTTCTTTTTAAGTTGTATGTCAACGATTTGGATGCTGAAGTTGATTTGTGGTCAAGTCTGGGGATGATATGGAGTAGCAGATAGTGTTAAGGAAATGGAGAGACTGCAGAAGGGCTTATATACAGATTAGGAGAATGAGAATACAGAGTTGGAAGTATATGTTCAGGCACTTTGAGAGAAGGAATAAAAGCATATACTTTTTCGAAACTGGTTGAAAATTTAAAACACCACAATTCAAATGGATTTGGAAGAGCTTATGCAAGATTCTCAAACGTCTCGTTTGCAGATTGGATCGGTGGTGAGGAAGCCGAATGCGATATTAACGTTCATTTCGAAAGATCGACAATATAAAAGCAAGCTAAGGTTGTATCACGCACCGGCGTGGTCTCAGCCGGAGTATTCTGGGCAGTTTTGGATCCATTATTTAAGAAACCATGTGCTGATATTGGAGAGGTTTCAGAGGTTTACGAGGAAGATTCCTGGAATGAAACTGTTATCATGCATGCGGTGATGGGCCTGCAATCACTAGAATTTAGAAGAATCATGATGATTTCAATGAAATCTATGGAATGTTAAACGGCCTAGATAGTGTGAATGTGTGGATTGGTTAGAGAATCTGGGATCACACGGCACAGCATCAAAATAAAGGAACATCAATTTGGAACAGAGATGAGGAGGAACTTCTTTAGCCAGCGAGTGGTGAATCCAAGGAAGTCATTGCTACAAGAGGTTGTGGAGGCGAGGTCACTGGGTGGATTTAAGGTGGAAATTAAGAGGTTCTTGGTTAGACATGCTGTTAAAGGTTACGGGGGGTGGAGGCCGGAGAATTGGGTTGAGTGGGAAATACATCAGCCAAGATGAAATAGCAAAGCAGGCTCAGTGGCCCAAATAGCCTTATTCCACTCTCATACCTTATGGTCCTATGGTCTTATAAAATAATTGACATTGACAGATTACAATGTCAGAATCATTTTTCCCTATGGGAGAAAAACTGACTTTGAGTTTCAGCTGAGAGGGGACATATTCAAAGGTGATCTGATCGGTGAGTTGTTAATACCTGGAATATAAGGGTGATGCTAGAGTCAGGTTTAAACACTGCATTGTCCTGTTATTTAGACAGTTACAGCAAAGCATGGTAAGATAACAATCAAGTGCCGGCAAATAGAACTAGTGTTAACAAGCAAAAGTTAAAATTGCCACTAGGGCCAGTTTCTGTGCTATACAACTCCTTGTCTCAACTACTCTGACTATACTTGATGCAGTTAATACTCAGCCACTGCTCTTAATGTTTCCATCTGAAATACGAAACCCAAAGTTTGACATATTTTTCTGAAGCTCAGGCGATCACCTATTAACAGAATGTGGGAATATATGAAACGAATTCTGCTTGGCTAGTGTCGTTTCACAGGTGTCGGTGTTGCGACCTTTTTCTTTCGTTAAATGCCAATGATTGCGATGTCTGAATCTATGCTTTTGTGCCCACGTTTGGGGCCGATGTACACATAGGTGGAGGATATGTCCGTATTGACAAAACATGTAGTCGGCAGGAACTCTTAGAATGAGCTCCTTAAAATCAGGAGAATGGGCAGCGAAGAGATAGATGGTATATAATGTACAGATGTGTGTGGTCGTGCAATTTGGTAGAAGGAATAAAAATGTAGATAATAGTCTGAACGGGAAGAAAATTCGGATCTTAGATGTGTAAAGAGTACGTCGAGTGCTCATCGACGATTCAATAAAGGTTTTTATTTCGAGAGGTCTATAATAAACTTAAATGCTAGAATGAGAAGCAGAGTAATCAAAATATTAGTCAGACGGTATTTGGAGTAGTGTGAGCAGTTTATTCCCGGGCAGAAATGTCCACAACGTACTACGGGAGATAAAAAAAAATGCATGGCAGAAGAGCGATGTTACAACAATCTTGGGGGATTTCAATGCGCAAGTAGATTGAGAAAATTGTGTCGGGGCTACACCTTAATAGGTGACATTTCGGGAATGGGTCAGAGATGTCTTTTTGGAGCAGCTCGTGGTTGAGCCCACCAGAGGTTCAGCTATTCCGCGCTGGGTGTTGTACAAGTAGAGGAATTGATTCGAGAGCTTAAGGTAAAAGAACACTTATGAGCAAGAGTTCACCCTAAAACACCAAAACAGTAGTAAGGATGTGGAATACAAATTACGGCGGGCCATGGAAAATATCCCAAAATGGTTGTGTTTCAATAGCCATGGTGGATTTAATATACATGTAGATTGAAAAACTCGGGTTGTATTCAAAGAGTGGGAGTGACTAGAATAATTGCGAGATGGATTTGCAGAAAACTTCGTGGTTCAGCTATTCTGGCTTGGGCGTTATGATTTGATTATACAACTTAAGGTAAAATAATCCTTATGGGAATGTGATTTTACTCTGATTGAAATCTGAATGAATGAAATTTCAGGAGAACTTAAACTCAGATCCGGCTGTATCACAATGGAATAAAGGGGATCAGAGAGCCATGAGAGAGTATTTAGTCAAAATTGATTGGAATCGAACACTGGGGAGGACAACAGCAGAGCAGAAATGGTTGAAATTTCTTAAGGCAATTCGGAAGGCATCAGATATATAATTTCCAAAATGGTAAAAGTATTCTGAAAGCATGATGACACGCCGTAGCTAACAAGAGAATCAAAGAGAAAATAAAATTGGTTGGTTAGGGCATGAACGGATACGTGGCAGAAGAGGGGGCGAGTGAGCTAGATGGGGTACGCAAGAAACTGAGAGGTAACAATAAGTACTCTAATCTCACTACAGTGTGGTGGCTACTTGGGGGAAGCAACAGTGGCCGTGCCTCTGGCACTGAGTCTAGCCCTACAGAAAACTGAAGGCGATGGCAGCAGTAAAAAGTGGCTCTGTACTTAGGGTGACAGATAGCCAATGCTGCGGACGCGAAAAGGAAATACGAATGGGATCTTGCTTCCCACGTTCCGGGGTCAGTGATGTTTCTGAATGCGACCACAATGTCTTGAAAAGGGAGGGTGAGGAACCAGCAGGCGTGGTACGTACTGGTAACAACAACTTAGGTAAAAAAATGGAAGAAGTCTTGCAGACCGAATACAGTAAGCTAAGAAGAAAGCTAAGAAGCAGGACCACAAATAGGGAATTCTGTCTGAGCAACACGATAGTGCGACAAGTATGGAATAAAGTGGTGGAAGAATGCTTGTCTGAACAATTGGAAGCAGGGCAGAGATTCAGTTTTCTGTATAGTTGGTATCTCTTCTGGGGCAAGTGTGACCTGTACAAAAGGGACAATCTGCAGCTGAAGCCGAAGAGGACCAATATCCTTGCAAGCAGGTTTGTTTGAGCTGCTGGGAATGGTTTAAACCAATATGGCAGGAGGAAGCGATCCAGTATAATGGAGCTAAGGATTCGTCTGCATGTCCAGGAGAGTCAGGAAGTAGGGGTGAGTGAAATTATTGTTCGAGGAGTAACAACTCTACGAGGCGAACTCAAAGGTCTTCAGGTGGATAAGTCACCTTGACCAGGTGGACTACATTCCAGAGTCCTATGGTATGTTGCTGAAGAGATAACGGATGTATTGGTCATGATCGTTCAAGAATAAATTGATTCTGGAATGGCCCAGAGTACCAGAAAATTGCAAATATCACTCCACTCCTTAAGAATAGACGGAGACAAAGGAGGGAAAATTGTAAGCCAGTTAGCCTAACAGTGGTTAGAAGAATGTCCGAGTCCATAATGAAAGATGATGTTTCGAGGTACTTGAGGACTAATGATAAATAGGTCAAAGTCGACAGGGTTTTTGTAAAGTGTTAACTTGCCTGACAAATCTGATAAGAGTTATTGGAGGAAGTCGCAAGATACGTGTGCAGGAGGCAGGCAATGAATGTCATTTATTTGGATTTCCAGGCGGCATTTGATAAAGTGACACACATGAGGCTGCTTAACCGGGTTATGTATTGTGGCGCTACAGGAAAGATACTGGCCAGGATAGAGGATTGGCTGCAGACAGGAAACAGCGAGTGGGAATAAAGAGAATCTTTTCTGTTTCGCTGCTCAGAGACGAATGGTGTTCCTCAGGGGTCGGTTTTGGGACCGCTGCTTTTCACATTGTCAGTGATTTAGATAGTGGATTTAACGGTTTTGTTGTAAAGTGTACTGATGATATGAAAATAGGTGGAGGAGAAAGTAGCGCTGAAACAAAATGGAAGAATAGGCAATAATGAGGGAAATGGAATATAGTCTAGGGCAGTGCATGATGATGCATTTTGGTAAAAGAACGATAGCGCAGACTATTATCTAAATAAGTGAGAAATTTCAAACATCGGAGGTGCAAAGGAACTTATGGATATTGGATCAGACATGATGAAATGACGGAGATACCCGACAAGCCAAATGGCCTAATCCTGCTCCTCTACGTTATGGTCTTCTGGCTTAAAGCCAGGGAGGCATAAAATAGAACAAAAATTACGGGAGGTTAGAGGACTGGGAAGCTTTTAATATCCAGCAGAAAACAACTGAAAAGTCGTTAACAAGGAAAGGGTGGAATACAAAAGTAATCTAGTCTATAATATTAAAGACGATACCAAAAGTTTCCTCACATTCATAAAATGTAATAGAGGTGAGTGTGGATATCTGACCGCTGGAAAACGATGCTGGAGAGCTAGTAATAGGGGATAAGGAAGTGCCACACGAATTGAATAAATATTTTGCCTCAGCTTTCACTGCGGAAACACGAGCAGTATGGTGGAATTTCGAGCGCGTCAGAGGTCAGAGGTGCGTGATGTTGCCATTGCGAGGGAGAAAGGTCTTGGAAAGCTGAAAACTCTGAAGGTAGATGGCCCAGTGGGTGTGCATCCCAGGTTCGGAAAGAGCTGATTGTTGTAATTGTGCGGTCATTAGTAATGAGATCTCAAGAACCAGCAGATTCTGGAGTTGTTGTAGAACACTGATGTCATTCCGCTATTCAAGATGGAAGCGAGGCGGCAGAAAGAAAATTATAGGCCAGTTACTCGGACGTCAGTTGCTCGGAAGATGTTGGAGTTGATTATTAATGATGTCTCAGTATACTCGAAGCCGCGTGATTAACCAGGCCGTGGGCTGCAATGTTTCCTCAAGGGAAAATGGTCCCTGACAAATCTGTTGGAATTATTTGAAAAATGACAATCAGGATAGACAAAGGAGAATCGTTGGATATTGTGTACTTGGATTTTCAGAAGGACTTTGACAAGGATGAATCATATGACAGTTTAACAACTCAAGAGCCCATGGTATTGCATGAAAGATTCCGGCATGGAGAAACAAGGGACCGATTGGCAGGAGGCATAGAATGGGAGCAAGGGGACGCACTTATTCTTGAAATCGAAGCAAGAGCGGAGAGGGAAGAGGTAAAAGAAGCTCGGAGGGAAGCTGTTTTTTTTTAATTGATCAGGGCAAAGAGGCTAGACAGCGCAGGCGCGTGACGGAGCGCGCCAAAGTTTTAAAAGACAGCCATATACAGCGGTCATCGTCGTAATGGCCATGGTCGGAGTGGAATGGACAGAGTGGGACGGCTTTGGCTCAATCAGGCTTAGGCGAGAATGTGCAGAGGCGAGGTTTGAACGGGGCGTAATTGCGCAAGCGCGTGAAAATCGGCCTCTGAGATCAACGGGGAAATTTTAAAAGCGAGAAGAGGCTCAGGGCGAGCTTCACTCCTGTTGAGGTAAGGCCGGGTAAGCTCCTTTAATTAATCTAATTAGCTTAGGAGTAGGTAATGGAGGCAGCAGTTAGGGCAGTTGAGTGCTCCCTTTGCAGTATGTGGGAAGTCAGGGACAGCTGTGCTGTCCCTGATGACTACACCTGCAAAAGGTGCGTCCAGCTGCAAGCTCCTGACAAACCTTGTTCGGGAACCGCAGCTTGATGAATTTCGGATCATTCGGCAGACAGAAGCAGAAATAGACAGGAGTTTCAGGCAAATTGTCACCCCTAGGAGGCAGGAGACAGGTAGTTGGGTGACCGTCAGGAGAGGGAAGGGGAATAGACAGGAAGAGCAGAGCACCCCTGTGGCCGTTCCCATCAACAATAACTATACCATTTTGGACTGTTGGTGGGGACGACCTACCAGGGACAGGTTGCTGTGGTTACGGCTCTGGCACGAAGACTGGACCCTCAGCTCAGAAGAGAACGAGGGAAAAAAGGGCAGCAGTGATACGGGATTCGATAGTTAGGGGGACAGATAGGAGGTTTTGTGGAAGAGATCAAGAATCCCGGATGGTCAGTTGCCTCCCTGGTGACAGGGTCCGCGATATCTTGGATCGAGTTCTCAGTGTTCTCAAGAGGGAGGGTGAGCAGCCGGATGTCGTGGTCCATGTAGGGACCAATGACGTAAGTAGGAAGAGTGAGGAGGTCCTGAAAGGTGAGTTTAGGGAGCTAGGTGCAGTTAAAGGACAGTACGTCCAGGATAGCAATTTTAGGATTGCTACCGGTGCCAGGTGCAGGTGGGATTAGAAACAGTAAAATAGCGCAGATTAACACGTGGCTGAAGACATGGTGCAGGAGGGAAAACATCAGATTTATAGATAATTGGGCAGTATTTCAGGGAAGGTGGGACCTGTTCCGGCGGGACGGTTTACATCTGAACTGGAGGTGGACAAATGTAGGTTTGCCAGAGAGGCTGCACTGGATTTAATCTAGATACGAGGGGGAAGGGGAACCAGAGTGTAGGAACAGATGTATGGGAGAAAGAAGAAAAAGAAAACAGTAAAGTTCTTTGTGCTGTTTGAGATAAACAGAGAGGAAGAGGTGGAGAATTTCTTAAATGCATTTATTTTAATGCAAGGAGCATTGTAAGAAAGATGAATGAGCTTAAATCATGGATTGAATCCTGGAAGTATGATGTTGTAGCTGTTAGTGAAACCTGGTTGCAGGAGGAGTGCAATTGGCAACTAACTATTCATGGATTTCCTTGCTTCAGGTGTGATAGAATTGGAGGGACAAGAGGGGTAAGTGTTGCATTGCTTGTCAAGGAAAATATTACAGCAGTGCTCTGGCAGGATAGATGAAAGGGTTCGTCTAGGGAGACTATTTGGGTGGAATTGAGGAATTGGAAATGTGTAATAACACTTATAGGGGTGTGTTATAGAATACCCAATGGGGAGCGAGAATTGGAGGAGCAAATTTGCAAGGAGATAGTAGATATTTGTAGTAAGCACAGGGTTGTGATTGTGGGAAATTTTAATTTTCCATAATTAGGCTGGGAAGCACATACTGTAAAAGGGATGGATGGTTTGGAGTTTGTAAAATGTGTGCAGGGTAGTTTTTTGCAGCAATACATAGAGCTAAAACTAGATAAAGGGCAGTGTTGGAACTTCTGTTAGGGTATGAAATAGGTCAGGTGACGTAGGTATGTGTTGGGGAGGACTTCGGGTCCAGCGATCACAATGCCATTAGTTTCAAAATATTTATGGAGAAGGATGGGACTGGACCCAGGGTTGAGATTTTTGATTGGAGAAAGGCTAACTTTGAGGAGAGGCGGAAGGATTTAGAAGGAGTGGATTGGGACAATTTGTTTTATGGGAAGGATGTAATAGAGAAATGGAGGTCATTGGAAGGTGAAATTTTGAGGGTACAGAATCTTTATGTTCCTGTTAAGTTGAAAGGAAAGGTTAAAAGTTTGAGAGAGCCATGGTTTTGAAGAGATATTGCAAAATTGTTTAGGAAAAAGAGAGATATCTACAATAAATATAGGGTGCATGGAGTTAATGAGGTGCACGAGGAATATAAAGAATGTAAGAAGAATCTTAAAAAAGAAATTAGAGAAGTTAAAAGATGATACGAGGTTGCTTTGGCTAGTAAATTGAAAATAAATCCGAAGGGTTTCTACAGTTATATTAATAGCAAAAGCAGAGTCAGGGATAAAATTGGTCCCTTAGAGAATCAGAGTGGACGGCTATGTGTGGAGCCGAAAGCGATGGGGGAGATTTTGCATAATTTCTTTTCTTGGGTATTCAGTAAGGAGAAGGATATTGAATTGTTTAAGGTTAGGGAAACGTAGGGAAGTTATGGAAACAATGTTAATTAAAGAGGAGGGAGTACTGGCGCTTTTAAGGAATATAAAAGTGGATAAATCTCCGAATCCTGACAGAATGTTCCCTTAGGACTTTGAGGGAAGTTAGCGTAGAATTAGCAGGGGCTCTGACGGAAATACTTCAAATGTCTTTAGAAACGGGGATGGTGCCGAAGGATTGGCGTATTGCTCATGTGGTTCTATTGTTAAAAAAGGGTTCTAAGAGTAAACCTAGCAATTATAGGCCTGTTAGTTTGAAGTCAGTGGTGGGCGAATTCATGGAAAGAATTCTTAGAGATGGTATATATAATTATCTGGATAGACAGGGTCTGTTTAGGAACAGTCAAAATGGATTTGTGCGTGGAAGGTCATGTTTGACAAATCTTATTGAATTTTTTAAAGAGGTTACCGGGAAAGTCGACGAGGGTAAAGCAGTGGATGTTGTCTATATGGACTTCAGTAAGGCCTTTGACAAGGTTCCGCACGGCAGGTTAGTTAGAAAGGTTCAGTCGTTAGGTATTAATATTGAAGTGGTAAAATGGATTCAACAGGGGCTGGATGTGAGTTGCGAGAAAGTAGTGGTGGATAACTGTCAGGTTGGAGACCGGTGACTAGTGATGTGCCTCAGGGATCTGTACTGGGTCCAATGTGTTTTATTATATACATTAATTATCTGGATGATGGGGTGGTAAATTGGATTAGTGTGTATGCAGATGCTACTAAGGTAGGTGGTGTTGTGGATAATGAAATAGGTTTTCGAAGCATGCAGAAAGATTTAGCCCTTTTAGAAGAGTGGGCTGATAGCTGACAGATGGAGTTTAATGCTGATAAGTGTGCGGTGCTACATTTTTGGTAGGAATAATCCAAATAGGACATACGTGGTAAATGGTAGGACATTGAAGAATGCAGTAGAACAGAGTGATCTAGGAAACATGGTTCCATAGTTCCCTGAAGGTGGAATCTCACGTGGATAGGGTGGTGAAGAAAACTTTTGGTATGCAGGCCTTTATAAATCAGAACATTAAGTATAGGAGTTGAAATGTAATGTTAAAATTGTACAAGGCATGGGCAAGGCCGAATTTGCAGTATTGTGTACAGTTCTGGACACCGAATTATTGGAAAGATAGCAACAAAATAGAGAGAGTACAGAGAAGATTTATTAGAATACTTCCTAGGTTTCAGCACCTAAGTTACAGGGAAAGTTTGAACAAGTTAGGCCTTTATTCCTTGGAGCGTAGAAGGTTAACGGAGGACTTGATAGAGGTATTTAAAATTATGAGTGGGATAGATAGGATTGACGTGGATAGGCATTTTTCCATTGAGAGTAGGGGAGATTCAAACAAGAGGGCATGACTTGAGAGTTAGGTTGCAAAAGTTGAAGGGTAACACGAGGGGGAATTTCTTTACTCAGAGAGTGGTAGCTGTGTGGAATGACCTTCCAGTAGAAGTGGTAGAGGCAAGTTTGGTATTGTCATTTAAAGTAAAATTGGACAGGTAGATGGACAGGAATGGAATGGAGGGTTATGGGCTGAGTCTGGGTCAGTGGGCCTAGGTGAGAGTAAGCGTTCGGCACGGATACAAGGGCCGAGATGGCCTGTTCCCGTGCTATAATTGTTATATGGTTATGTGGTTGAATGCCGATCACCGAGGATTTCCTATAGGTTAATTTGCAAGCTTACTCAGTGGTGATCAAAGCAAATGTAACGTTAGCATTCATTTCAACAAGATAGGAATATATGACCTGGCTGGTGTTGTCGTGACATCACTGGATGGCCCTGGGTACCAATCCGAACTGGTCCCAAACAGGAAATCAGCAATATCTTCTTGGAATAAAGGTCTGGCAATCTACTTCCGTATGAAACCATGAATACGATATCCACACTGACAAATATCCATACAATCACCATGAGCCGACGACAAAAACAAGAATATAAAAGCGAGGATGTAATGTTCAGACGTTATAAAGCTCTGTTGAGGACACAGTACTCGGAGTATTGTGAGCAGGTTTGAGCATTTTATCTTACAAAAGAATTATGGGTGATTTAATAGAAACCTATCGAACGTTGAAGGCCCGAATGAACGTAGAGAGGATGCTTCCTGTGCTGGACTAGTCTAGGAGTTGCAGAATAGAGGGACGTCCTTTTAGCGTGGAAATAAGTATGAATTTCTTGGTGTTAGGGATTGGTAAATCTGTGGAATTCTTTCCCACAGGCGGCTATGGAGGCCAACGTACGTATATTAAAGGCAGAGGTTGTTAGATTGTTCACTGTTCAGGTCATTATGCGACAAGGGAAGAAAGCAGGATACTGGAGCCGAGAGGAAAAATTGATCTGACTTGATGCAATGGGACAAATGGTCTATTTCTACTCCTAGATTGTATGGTCTTACGTTCTCATGAGAACGAAAGAGCATGTGTAACACGAGTTAGAGTAATCCAATATACCCCTCTGAGTAGTACGATCACGAGTCAATTATGATCCGTTAAAGGATCTCCAAGTAGTTTCCTTTAATGGAGAACACCTATGTGTGACATTGTTTAAGGTGCAAAGGCTGATGCAAGGTTAGCCACCACACGATCCAAACATATTTTAGCAACAATGACCTGGGTTCATTTCGGACAGGGTTTGTAAGGAGTTTGTACATTCTCACTCTGACTTCAATGTTTCTGTCCGAGTGCTTCGGCTTCCTACAACAATTCAAATGCGTACAGATGAGTGTGCTAATCAGTCACATGGGTGCAGCTCTGCGATAATTGACTCGAGTGCTTTGTTCTTCTACTGGGTTCTCTCTTGGTAGTACCTCGACTTGCAGCTTAGACCAGTCTTGTATCCACATATTCTGCTCAGGTGATTTTTTATTGGAGAACACATGTCCCTGCGATGCTGCAAGGGCAGCCACCACATGTTCCTAACAGACAGAGATCGGGGTCCAGTAGTTTGACATGCACGTCCACTGGGGATCCCTCATTACCGTAGGTTTCCTCCGTCTTCACTTCCATTGTGATGTATCAACATCGCCCACCAGCTGCAGAGATGAGGTGTCATCGAATCCTACTTTCTCTAGAACCTGCCCCTTGACCTTAGCACCATGTATGGTACTAGTTGGAGTAAAGTCTTCCTGTGTGCTCCCAAAGTGCCTTCCACCTTTTATATAAATATCATCATAAATACCTGACATTCCCTGCTGTTGTTTATTATGGCCACCGAGAATTTGCAGTAATAGAGTAACACAGCACAAACACATCCAACACACACAAAATGCTGGTGGAACACAGCAGGCCAGGCAGCATCTAAAGGAGTAGCACGGTCGAAGTTTCGGGCCGAGACCCTTCGTCAGGAATAACTGAAAGGAAAGATAGTAAAGGATTTGAAAGTAGTGGGGTGAGGGGGAAATGTGA
Organism: Hypanus sabinus; assembly: GCF_030144855.1. Lineage (NCBI taxonomy): Eukaryota > Metazoa > Chordata > Chondrichthyes > Myliobatiformes > Dasyatidae > Hypanus > Hypanus sabinus. The sequence goes on along the minus strand of NC_082707.1, from coordinate 13,606,876 downwards.
AATGATAGGAGAAGACCGGAGGGGGTGGGATGAAGCTAAGAGCTGGAAAGGTGATTGGCGAAAGTGATACGGAGCTGGAGAAGCGAAAGGATCATGGGACGGAAGGCCTCGGGAGAAAGAAAGGGGGGGAAGCACCAGAGGGAGATTGGAGAACAGGCAAACAACTAAATATGTCAGGGATTGGGTAAGAAGGGGAGGAGGGGCATTAACGGAAGTTAGAGAAGTCAATGTTCATGCTATCAGGTTGGAGGCTACCCAGCCGGTATATAAGATGTTGTTCCTCCAACCTGAGTATGGATTCATTTTGACAGTAGAGGAGGCCGTGGGTAGACATATCAGAATGGGAATGGGACATGGAATTAAAATGTGTGGCCATTGGGAGATCCTGCTTTCTCTGGCGGACCGAGCGTAGGTGTTCAGAGAAACGGTCTCCCACTTTGCGTCGTGTCTCACCAATATATAAAAGGCCACACCGGGAGCATCGGACGCAGTATACCACACCAACTGACTCACAAGTGAAGGGTCGCCTCACCTGCAAGGATTGTCTGGGGCCCTGAATGGTGGTCAGAAAGGAAGTGTAAGGGCAGGTGTAGCACTTGTTCCACTTACAATGATAAGTGCCAGGAGGGAAATCGGTGGGAAGGGATGGGTGTTACGAGTGGACAAGGGAGTCGCGTAAGGAGTGATCCCTGCGAAAAGCAGAAAGAGGGGAAGACGGAAAGATGTGCTTGGTAGTGTGATCCCGTTGGGCAGTCGACAGTCTTTCTCCTATGGATGTTGCCTGGACTGCTGTATTCCACCAGCATTTTGTGTGTGTTGTTTGAATTTCCAGAATCTGCAGATTTCCTCGTGTTTGCTCTTTACAAACACATCCATGTATTTTGCCCAACGCATCGATGCCGACCATGGCGTCCATTAGATCCAGTCTATTTGGCTCACGTTAGAACCATATGACTCTCTGGATACATATGAGTATCCAAATATCTTATAAATATTGTTATTGCACCCGATTCAACAACTTTTCCAGTTGGGTCATTATAAAGGCTACCTCTATCTGAAGAATTTGACTCGCACATCACTTTTAAATCTGCTTCAGCCTAAAACCTGTTCACTCTCGTTATCAAGTCCTTCCACGGGAAAACGAATGACTGTATTCACCCTGTCAACACCTTCTTGAAAGTATAGGGATCTATTATGCCATCGCCTGTCTCGTGCACGCCGAGAAATATAGTTCTAGCTTTCCCAACCTCCCCATACAATTCATCTGCTCACGACGTTCTCATTAATCTTCTTTGATTATTTCCTATAACAGGGTAAATAAAATTGTGTACGGTAATCCAAATAGACCATCACCCATGCTTTAAACAATGTAACATAATACCATATCTCATGAACACATTCCCCTGCTCATGAAAGTCAGTGTGGCAGATGTGTTCTTCAGCACCTGACAGAGGGAACTATGCACAGATAATCCCAGGGGCATATTGCTTTGGGAACCCTTGTGCAGCATTTCGTACAGATTAATCTCCAGGTGCAGTATGGAGGGAAATTTCGTATAAAGAGGACTAGAATATGTGTATAAGAAATAATATTAAATCATCAGAAAGGGATGAGATAGGATGGGAATGTGTGGATTGTCTATGGGTTGATTTAACAAATGGCAAGGGTAAAAGGACACGAAGAGCAGTTGTATACAGGCCTCCAAACAGCAGCAAGGATGTGGATTACAAATTACAGCAGGAGATGATAAAGGCATGACAAAAGGATAATGTCATGATAATCATTGGGGATTTTAGCATGAAAGTGGATTGTGAAACCAAGACAGTGTTGGACCTCAAGAGAGTGAATTTGGTGAATGCCTAACTGATGGCTCTTTAAAACAGCTTGATGTTGAGCACATTAAGGGATCGGCTGTGCTGCATTGGGTGTTGTGCAACGATACGGAGCTGATAAGGGAGCTTAAGGTTAAGGAACCATAAGGGAATTGAGATCACAATATGATTGATATGAACTTGATCCAAGATGGCGGCGCGACGCAGCTTGCAGCGGCCACTCCAGAACTGATTATCTGTTATTTGTGAAGTGGGGTGCCGTGCGCAATCATAATCGATTGAAAGCGGACGTGGAAGCACGGAAAAACATCGGGAAAATCCAAGAAGACCTTCTTCGTTGCTGCTGCTGCTGAGAGATCCGGGGCTCAGCTGGAAGAACAGGCCCACAGTCCTCGGGGTCGTGTTGCCGATGGCCGTTGGCGGGGCCGTCTTAATACGCTTAGCAGAGGATGGTGCTCAGAGAAGCTGTGCCGGAGGGGATAGTCGTCGGCTCGGAGGTTCGACACACTCGGAGTCTTTTCGACGGACTCAGTTCGCTTTCAGTGTGTGCTGCGTCTGCGAGGCTGAGTCGGGCAGCACATTCGAAGTCCATAGCGGGGGTACTCCCTTCTGCCGCCGGCGTGGGATGGCGAGTCTGTCGGGACCCTGGGGACTTATGGAAACTGTGGTGATTGATTTTGAACTTAAAGTCCTTTAACATCTTGGACTATTTTTACTGTGCCCATAGTCTGTTTTTTTTTTCAATTATGCTATTGTTTGCACTGTTGTAACTATGTGTTGTAATTATGTGATTTTGTGCAGGTCTTGTAGCTTTAGTTTTTGATATTGTTTTTGTCTAGTGGTTTTGGAGCTCCTTTCTGGGAAACGCGCCAGACGGTACCGCAGTATTAATACGCAGCAGCCTCTCCGGACTCTGGATTGGGGATTGCCAAACGTTACGTGGACTTTCTGGTGTGGTCTGTTTTGTCATACGTTTTTGTGATATCATTCTGGGGGAACGTTGTCTCATTTGTTAACTGCATTACCTTTGTGGTTTCTAAATGACAATAAACTGAATCGGAATCGTAATCTGATCTGAATCTGATTTCACTGAAATTTCAGAGGAGAATATAAATTCCAACGTGTCGATATTTCAGAGGAATAAAGGAAATTACAGTGGCAGGACCAGGGAACTGGCCAAAGTTGCCTGGAAAGGGACATGAGCTGGAAGGAGAGCAGGGCAGTAAATGCTATCTTACTATTTAATTCGCGAATCTAGAATATACGTATATGCAAAAAATGAGGGCTGAGGTTAACAAGATATTAGTCAGACAGCACCTGGAGTATTGTGAGCAGTTCAATCCCGAGCAAAAAAATGCTGTCCACAAAATACTACGGCAGATAGGAAATGCATTCCAAAAGGGCAGGTATATTGGGAAAATTAAGTCGCTACTTCATCTTAAGAGGGGAAATTTTCGAGAATGGGTACGAGATGGTTATTTGGAGCAGCTTGTGGTTGAGCGCACTAGAGGATCAATTTTTCTGGGCTGGATGTTGTGCAAATACCAGAATTGATTGGAGACCTTAAGGTAAAAGAATCTTTATGGGAAAGAGATCTTAGTAAAATTGAATTCACCCTAAAATTTGAGGAGAAGCTAAAGTCTTATATATCAGTATTACAGTGAGTTAAGGGAAATTAGAGTGTTATGAAAGAGGTGTTGGCCAGAGCTGGCAAGAAAACAACACTATCAGTGATGACGGCAGAGCAGAAAAGGCTGGAATTCGGAAGGTATGGATATACATCGCAAATTGAAAGAAGTATTATGATGCAAAAATGATACAACTCCGGCTAACAAGAGAAATCAGATACAACATTGAAGTCAAAGGCATTTAATAGAGCAACAATCGGTGAGAAGTGGGAGGACTGGGAAGCTTTTAAAACTAATAGAAGACAACTAAAAATGTCACTACGAAGAAAGCGATGGAATACGAAATTAAGCAAGACAATAACATGAAATAGGATACCAAACGTTTCTTCAGATGCATAAAGCGTAAACGATAGGCAAGAAAGGATATCAGACAGCAGGAAAACGATACTGAGAGGTAGTAATGAAGGACAGGGAAATAGCAGACGAAGTCAGTAAATATATTACGTTATTCTCTCTGTAAAAGGTACTAGCAATGTAGTGGAAATTCAATAGTGTCAATGATCATGCAGTGTGTGATGTTGACATTACGGGGGAGAAGGTTCTTGGGAAACTGAAATATCTGAAGGTAGTTAGGCCAACTGAACCAGGGCTCTGAATGAAGTGGCTGAAGAGATTGTAGAGGCAGTAGCAATGATTCTGTAAGAATCACTAGACTGTGGGATTATTACGACAGGATGGAAAAGCACTGATCTTCTGCGCCATCTGTCAGCAGAATCTCAGGTCTTGGACTTTGTGCCTCGAACTAAGGGTTAACGCCACAAAGAAGGCCGTGCAGTGTGAAATGATGCAGAACAAAATTGCAGTTGCCTCCAGCTATCTTGGAGCAATCTAATCTGTGATTAATTATGGAATGGATTCTCTCTTTACATGACCTTCAGCGTTATTTACAGACTAGAGTGGAACATGAAGAAAGTACGAACTGCACAAAATGGAGAGGTGACACCTGAACTAAACGGCGTCCAAAACCCTTGCGGACAGGTTTGGAAGAGAGAGTTATTAGGGTGGGATGAAAATAATCTGGTAGAGATGGAAACCGGAGTGAAAGTGCTGATGATGAGGTGGTTGGTTTACTATTAAAGACAATGTGCACTGAGACTCTGCGCAAAGCGACGCTGATGATAGGTCATAAGTGCAGTCCACAGCACGAATTGCAACGTTAAAGGCGGACAAAATCGAAAAGGGTGAATACTAACTGACGGTGCTATATTTCAACCTGCTCAAATTATGGAATAAAGCAGGTGTACTTGTAGCGCAGTATTAGATTGGCGTGTATAATATTGTAGGCATCTCGGAATCATGGATGAAAAAGGATTATAATTGGTCACATCGAAAGATAAATATTATACGTAAAGGATAGGCAGGTTGGCAGAGGCTGCGGCGTGGCTCTGTTGGTAAAATATGAAATCAAATTATTACAAAGGTGACATAAGTCGGAAGGTGGTGAATGGTTTTCGGTAGAGCTAAAGAACTACAAGGGTAAAACGACCGTGATGGGAGTTATATACCGACTCCTGCACAGTAGTAAGGAGGTTGTCTACAAATTACAGCGGACAATCTAAACCACGCCAAAATGGCAATGTTTTAATAACTATGGGAGATTTAGTCTGCAGGTGATTAGGAATATCAGATTGGGGCTGTATCCCAAGGGCGGAAGTTACTGGAATGACTACGAGATGGCTTTTTAGACAAGCTCGTGGTTCAGCCAACTTAAGGATCAGCTATTCTGGATTTGCTGTTGTGAGTTAATTATAGAGCTTAAGGTAAAATGATCCTCATGGGAAAGTGACAATTATATGATCGAATTCGCCCTGAAATTTCAGAAGGAGATCCTAAACTCGGATGCATCAGTATCACAGTGGAGTAAAGGGAATTATGGTGGTATGAGAGAGTATCTAGCCGAAGATTATTGGAAACGAACACTGATAGGGATAATTGCTGAGCAGCAATGGTTGAACATTTTTAAGGCAATTCCGAACGCACGGGATAAATGCGTTCCAAAGGGGTTGAACTAGTCTAAAGACAAGATCACACGACGTAACTAGCAAGATAATCAAAGAGAAAATAAAATTGGTTGGTTAGGGCATGAAGGGATACGTAAAGCATTGCGTGGGGGTGGGAGCGGGATAGATGGGCTTATGCAAGAGATTGAGGCTGAGAAGGAGCAATAAGTATTCTAATCTCAGCACTGTTTGGGGGCCTACTTGGGGGAAGCAACAGTGGCCGTGCCTCAGGCACTGAGTCTTGACCCGTGGTTCAAAAGTGCAGAAAACTAAAGAGGATGGCAGCAGCAAGAGGTGGTTCTATAGTCACAGGAACAGATAGCCAAGGTTATGGGCGCGTAAAGGAAACACGGATGGTACTTTGCCTCACAGGTGCCAGGGTCAGTGATGTTCATTTATGCGTCCACAAAATCCTCAAAAGGGAAGATGATACATACTTGTACCAACAAAATAGGTACAAAAATTGAAGAAATCCTGAAAACAGAATACAGTGAGTTAGGAAGAAAACTGAGAAGCAGGACCGCAATTCGGGATTTCTGCCTGCGCAACATGACAGTGAGGACAGGAATAGAATGAGGTGATGGATAAATGCATGTCCGAAGAATTGGAATGGCTCAAAGACTTCAGTTTTCTGGACAACTGGGACCTCTTCTGGTGCAGGTGTGACCAATATCCCTGAGGGCTGGAATTGTTGGCAGTGGTTTAAACCAATCCGTCCATGGGAGTCAGGAAATAGGAATGAGTGACATTGCTGTTACAGAGGAAAAAGTTGCCAGGCAAACTCAAAGGTCTTTAGGTGGTTAAGTCACCAAGATTCCGGGATTGAACGACTTGTCATATGAAAAGCATTGATTACTCTGGGCCTCTAATCTCTGGATTCAGATGTTTCCTATAGTGAGAGAGTCACGGACCAGAGGACGCAGACAAATGGCCGTGTTCTGTTCCTATACGTTATGATCTTGTGGTCTTATGGTTCTGGGTAGAAGACACGGAAATGGACAAGACGACTTGAAGATCGAATGGATTAATTCTGTCCCTACGTCCTATGGAACTATTGCCTATTTCTGTGTTGTAGATCTCGTTGCCTCAATGACTCTGATTCTGAATACATCAGGTGGATACGTTATTGAGCCGATGATGGTTACGTTTTTTTCTAAGTGCATAACTATTACAAATTATATAGAAATCTTACATTTGTTCTTACTACGTTTATTTATTGCAGACCGTTCACAAAATCCATACTATCAACTCATGGTTTTTATCCTAAATTATCATTTTGAAGCACTAATTTCAGTCCAATGAGTGGATAAATTGTAGGTTCTGTGTCTGCTGCTAGGACTTTAACTACGAATGGCAGAGCAATGGAGCGCGACATGGAACAGAAGAATCTAAAGGTACAATTGTGTCGTAGGTTGACAGCAGAAGTATTAACGGTCAGATGGTGTTAAAAGGCATTTGTTACGCTGTGCTTCATCAGATAGGGCGCCGCGTATCGGAGTCGGGACATTAAGTTTCATTTGTATAACTCATTAGTGAGGATATACATGGAGCAATGTCTCCAGTATTGGTCACTCTGTTATAGTAAAACTGTAGCTAAACTGAAAAGGAATACGAGCATGTTGCCAGGACTCGAGCTTTCGGACAGTTTGGCCAAGTTAGATCTTTACTCATTTTCACGGAAGCGAATACAGCTCGAGCCTATACAATTGCTTAAAATTAGGAAAAGCATGGACAACAATCCTTCCCATGTTAGGAGAGCCCAAAACTAGTGAATATAGATTTTGAGTGAGAGGGGAATGATTGAAAGGAACCTGAATGGCAGCTTCTTCAAAGAGAGTTGTGAGTTTATCGAACTAGATGCCAGATAACGAGAACAAGAAGGTACAATTGTATAATTTAAAAACACTTGGACAGGTACATGGAGTGGCCCAGTATCTGGGGATATTTGCAATTTGCTGGCTTGGCAATAAAATGTGCATGGACTGCCATGGCCGAAGTGTCAGTATCCGTGCCGTATTTCTCTATGATTCTGCAATTCTATAGTGTTAAAGGCCCGGACATACGGATGCGCATCCTTTAAAGTTTCCGCTCATCCACTTTACCCATAATGTGCTTCTTGGTGTTTCTCTCCGGAGTGATTACAATAATAAAACACTTGGGTGCAAAAATGCAGAGCAGCAATCCAAAACTGGAGGCCAAGATTGCAAACACTTCAACCGCCACTGTGTATTTCCCAGGAGAACTCACAGAGGCCGGAATAAAAGTGACCCAAACCGCACAAAAGATGAGCATGCTGAACGTTATACATTTTGCCTCGTTGAAGTTATCTGGCAGCTTCCGCGCCTGAAAGGCGAGGACAAAACAAATGCACGATAATAGACCGATATAACCCGAGGCCAAGTAGAAAGCTGCAGAGGATCCTGTATCACATTCTAAAATTATCTTCTCCCGGTAATATTTAGTGTTGATCACGGGGAAAGGCGGCGCAATGAGCAGCCAAAACACACATATTAAACCCTGCACGGACACCAGGAGGAAGACACTTATCCTCTGCTGTCTTTGACCAAACCATTTCATCCTGTTACTGCTGGGATGTGTTGCCTTAAATGCCGTCAGCACCAGAATGGTTTTGACCAGAACACAAGCGATACACATGACAAACGAGACTCCAAACGCCGTGCGGCGTAACATACAGGACCAGTGTGACGGTTCGCCAATGAATGTGACCGAGCATAAAAAACAGCAGCTTAGTGCAAATAGAAGGAGGAAGCTCAGCTCAGAGTTGTTAGCTTTAACCAGAGGTGTGTCTCGATGTCTAAAGAAGAGACCCGCTGTCAGTCCAGACATGCACACGCCAATCAGAGCGAATAACACCAACACCATGCCCAGGATTTCGGTGAAACCCAGATACTCTATTTTCTTCGGGATGCATTGATCTTTCTGATCGTTAGACCAGTACAGGGGAGGACACTTGATACAGTCTGCCGAGTCTGTGAAAAACAAATGTGACCATTTCATTGTTGAGGGGACACTTCAGGAATCTCTTAGGGTAAATGTTAGATTCCAACATGTATTTTCGTTCACCTGTAGTGTTAGTTATTTCTCCATCCGCACAGGACTTGCAGTCAAAACAGCAAATTGGTTGTCCTTTCCTGGTTATCTTTCTTGTGCCCGGGGAACAACTTTCAGAACAGACTGCCCGGGGAATCTTGAAGACAAAACAGAAACAATATTTTGATATTTTCAAAAGGAATGTACCGTCTGCCTTCCAAATGTGTGGAATTAGTCTGTGACCCTGTTACTTTTACAGAAACAGAGCGTTTGAAACTTAACCTTTTTACCAGTTCCGACAAACACTACATCTAATATTCCTTGAATGTTATCACTTTTCTATACTTTCCAACTCTCAGAGTTGCTGTCGGATACGTATCGAAGATCGTTTCAAAGACGATGAATTGATTGTATTGTGCTCGTCCACGTTCAATACACAGGAGGAGCATAATTAGCTAATTTCCACATCACGTTATCTGTGTCATTCTGTGGTTTATCTTTCAGCCATTAGAAAGATTAGTGCATATTCCCTCTACTTACACACTTCGCAATTCTATACAGCTTTGTTATATAGTGTAGGACAATGCTGAAGCGGTTACAATGTTGTGATAACAAGCCAATGATGGGGTTTAAACATAACCATCATAATACATGTTGTATTCAAATTTAGGTTAGAAAAGTAAAACCGACATTATCGATTGTTACCAAAAAAGCTGCCCATTCGATGTTTTCACCCATTTCGAAAGATTGGTACGCAAGTCATTTGCTATCAACATGGCTTCCCATGGAATGGTTACAAATACAATCCCATTGTCGGGCAATTCGGGATGAACTATAAATGTTGGAACTTTCACAGACATCCAGATCAAAATATGCCTTATTTAAACTTTCACTTTTGCTCATTTGTTTATCGTTTTGGTTTCAAATGCAGCGAGATCATGTTGCATTTCTATAAAATTCTGATGAGATCATATTTGGAGCATTGCGTTTATGTCCGGTCTCCTCATTATAGATTTCAAGCGGGAACTTCAAAGCTGGTGTAAAACGTGCTTTACTTAACGGTATCTAGATCAGAAAACATGCCTTTCAAAGAACGGTTGACCAGACTAGAGCTTTTCTCTTTGAACAAAGGATGAGAGGCGGCTTCATAGAGTTGTATAAAATTATAAGAGGCATACATAGAATGGACATCAAGACCCAATATTCAGGGAAGTTATATCTTTTGCCCCAGATCATCCGTTTCAGATAAATGGACGACATTTTCGTGGAGAGCTAGTCATAGGTAGTATTTTCACACAGAGAATGGGAAGCGAATGGAAAGCACTGCATGATTGGTGATAACTGCTAATATAATAGGGAAAGTTAAAAGACTCAGATAGACACAATACAAAAAATAAGAATGGAAGGTTATCGGCAATGTTAAAATTAAAGGGTAGATTGATCGCGGTTTACGTTAAAATGTTCGCACAACGTCGAGAGAAGAAAGACCCGTACGGTGTTGTATTATTCTATGTTCTGTGTTCTTAATAGAAGAAACGCCATCAGTCCATTGTTAAGAAATCTATCACCTCAAATCTCCACGTTAAATCTCCAGAATATGTAATGGGAGAAGTGTTCACGGAGTCACGGACTGTTGACTGGTGTTGTGAGTGTTGGGATGGTGGTGCATCCGTTTTAACCCAATGCAGGAAAGCCGATGCTACAAGCAGCGTTTTGCTGTAAATAGCCTTTCATTTTCCTCATTAGATAAAAACTCCATGGAAACTTCCCAACTTTTTCCATGTTCACTAGTTTTTATGTAAACGTTTTAACCGTTCATGCTGACTTCAATATTCATAAAAGAACTATTCAAATATTAACCAGTGTAAATTTGAACTGAGAACTTTGAAATTAAAAGAAATTTAGTAGATTTGGAGAGCAGTTTATACGTGTACCGGAGTCCCTATTCTGCCCTGTCAGGGCTGTTTCTATCTTCCTGTTTTTGAATGATTAATTCATTCTATGTCATCCTAAAGCGTGGAATTGCCACTACTGCCCATAACCAGAGGTTCTTGGGTAGCCCGCTGCATGGGGAACACAGAAGTGATGGAAAGAGTAACAACTGGACAGGAAAGTCTTGAATTCTTTAGCAATGCTTCATTTTCAAATTATGACGTCTACCTACCTTGTGACTTAATATTTTCTGCAAGTTTGTTATATAGCTTAAGTTTGCTTTAAAATATTACTGAATGGAATTAATGTCATTACCTTTTACTGTACTCCAAAATTTAGTCTCTAGGATTAATGCACAGAATCAACGTGATGACTGGGTTGAAATAAAATCCTTCACTAAGTATTTCAACACCATAATTCAATGTATGTAAGTATGCTTTACTTGTGCTGTTGAATACAATATCCTGGTATTATAACATGGATAATTACAATCTAACTGTTGGCAAAATCGGGCAGTTGGAATGGACAACCATACCTGACGCTTACCACCGCTCCAGACAATCTGATGTAGGTTCAACACAAGTTCTTTACCCGGAGGACCTGATCCGTTGTAATATCCAACTGTCCGAACTTCAAGGCTACCATTTGCATTAATTTTCCAGTTTACAATGTCATAAGCGGCTGTTGGATTGCCTTTCTCATCAAAATGCACCTTCTCTCCAACTTTTGTTGTGAAGTAAATTGACTTCATATAATGGAGGAGCTAAAAATGGAATTAAACAGATTGAGTTAAGTTTCCTGCACATAAGAAGAGATTTTGTCTTCAAGATTTTGTTGTCTTACTTCTCCAAGATATTTCAGTCCATTGAACTATCATAACGTCTCTTAATTACACCTGCCTGGACCGCTCCCCGGCAGCCCATTCCAGATATCACTACCCTCTTTGTGAAGCCTCTCTCGTCTCTTTTAAAATCTCTGTTCTCTTAGCGTGTATCTGCCGTCTAATTTTGGGCTCCCAAAACTTTGGGAAAAGACTAATACAGTCCACCTCATCCATACCCCTCATGATTTCTAGAGTTCACTGAATTCACTCCTCATTCTCCAACACTGCAAGGTATGCAGATCCAAACTGTCCCTGGAACTCAGCCTCACTGTCTACTTGTGCGGCCACTATGAACGAAATGTGCATTTGTAAATCAAGGTATATATTTTTGATAAGTCAGTGCCCTACCGTTTACTGTATTAGTAATACCCTGGTCTGAGTATCAAAATTTCAGCAGCTATATTGAAAGCAGTCTACATTATAAAGGATGAAGTTCAAATCCCTACCTGCCAAGGTTTGAAGGTTGAAAGACGTGCACAAGTTTTGTTCGGGAATGGCCCTTTGCCACTTTCACACGAAAGCATATCGTGAAGCGCATGAGCAAAAGCGTACACCGCTTTATATACAATGTAAGAGTTCCCGTCCATGGTCAGGTCGGTGTAGGCATTGTTAATCTGAAGCAGACTCTCATTTCCGCTACACTGTGGGAGCATGCCAAGTGAACCAACTTCGTTGGTCGCCTTTTCGAAACTGGGAGTACAGCCGAAGGTGGTTTCCCAGAACCCCCGCACTAATGGATTACCGGGAAATCGGGAAGGATGGATTGTGAGCAGGAAGTCCTGCACCCCTGGAATTTCCTGCGCACGCACAGCAGTTCCGATTGCCCCGGTAAGGAAGCGGCGACCACTATCTACAACGACGAAGTCTGCTGTAATCCATGCCTCACTGCCCACCCACTGCACACCGCTGAGGTTTTGCCGTAGAACCTCTGCAAATAAAATGCGCATTTCGCCAGGTCCGGCAAAGGCCACCACGACCTTTGTGGTCGCCTCCTTCATCACTTGCACTACCCTGGTTATCTTCTCCGGAGAGTCCGTTCTGTGAAATGATTCGGAGAAGGCAATGCAAAGCCCGAAATCCTCAGCAGCTTCGACAAAGGCTCTCATCCCCGAGTTGCCATAGTTATCGTTGCTGTTAACGGTTCCAATCCAGGTCCACCCAAACTTCTGAACAAGATGCACCAGCGCCTTTGACTGATGATCGTCACTTGGGATAGTTCGATGAAAAGTTGGATACTCGGTCTTATCGCTGAGACATACACACGTAGAAAAGTAGCTGACCTGCATTCAATCAGATAGTTGGCGTGTTGGTTAATTTGCGTGCGTGACAGAGCGAAATATTATACATTAAATAGAATGAAGAATGTTCAAACTCTAGAGGATATCAGTAATAAATCTAATTCACTGGTTCTGTCGATTAAAAAAAAAAGTTGGTTCCTTTTGCGTCACTGTAGCCACTATAATTTTAACCAAATCTTACCAGTGGTATTCGAAAAGGTCCGGTTGTCCTTGCAACGGCGATGGACGCGGAGGACCCAGCGCCACCAACGATTCCAGAAATTTGGACAGGCCCGTCACATACTTGATCCACGAGTATTTCCTCTTGCCCATTCACCAGAGCTAGAGCAACCTTTGTCGCAATCTCGGGGGTGTTGCAGTCATCGTGAATCCTGTAACCCAGTGTGATGTTCGGAAGAAGTCTCTCATCCCTGTTTATTTCCTCAACTGTGAAAATCATGGTCTGCAACATGCGGAATCCCTTTAAATCAAAACTGCAAACCACCACAGGTTGGTTTTGGTATTGGAATTGGTTTATTATAGTTATGTATAACGTCATGGATTCAGAGAGTATTCTTTTATTTTCCTAGATATATTACTTTCAATAAACGCTTCAAACTCTCCTGCATCAATAGACAAAACCGATTAACTAAAATCCACTACGCGTGTTGTAGATTATTTCTGGTACAATTCCATGCCATGTTTTAATAATGCCAGACGAACCGGTCATAATGGATCGGGATGGCAAACAATAGGTTTTGTTTTGTTCTCTTTTGGGTTGTTAGACCTAGCACCACCCAGTGTCAATACAGTACTTCAGTGGTTTCATGTTAGATAAATGTCAAAATAGTAAGTCTATCCCTTGATGACTACAGTCATTCAGATACTTTGTTTTGCGAAATTATTACTGTTACAACTACAGATAATGGTGTCCTTTATTTTTTGATTTAATTGACAATATTCAGGTTTCCTGATGTGAACACCTAGTCCCATAACACATTCACCAAACCATCTGAATCTATAGTCACTGGCTAACTCATTAGATACACCTGCACAACTACTACTTAATACCTATCACTTGGCAGCACTTCAACGCATAAAAGCATGCAAACATTGTCATGCGGTTTAGTTGTTCAAGCAAAATATCAGAATGGAGGAAAATGTGATCTCAGTGACTATGACAGTGAAATGATTGTTGATGCCATATAGGGTGGTTTGACTATCCCAGAAACTGCTGATCTCCTACTTCACGCACAAAGTTCCACATAGTATACAGTGATTGGTGCGATGAACATAAAAATCTAATGCGTGGAAGTCCTATGGGTGAAAGCACCTTGTTGATGAGAGACCATAGAGGAGGATGACCAGATTGGTACAAGCTGACAGGAAGGCGAGAGTAACTCCGACAACCAATCGTTGCCAAGTGCTGTGCAGAGGAGTATCTATACATTTGCAACATGTCAGACCTGGAAGTGCATAGGCTACGGCAGCAGCAGATCTCAGCCAAGAACTCAGTGTCCACCTTATTCATTACAGGTGTGACGTAATAATGTGTCCACTGAACGTATCGGCGACAACATTAACATTAATGGGCAGAAAATGTCGGTATCTCGCAACATAAGATGCTTGGTGCAGATTTTCCCATTTGGATTTATCTCGGAGATCAGTGAAAAAAAGTAGAAAACTACTTTATAAAATTTCATCGTAAATTTTTTCTTGAAAGAGTACAACAGAGCGATTAATCAAAGCCACAACCGATCAGATAGTTAACAAACCTTTTACATTTCTTTTCTTCAGTCCGTTTGGTGAATGAATTTATCTGCTGGAAGCTGTTTAAGTGCACAGTGAATAACCCACCAAGTACAACGTCCCCATCCTTAGATATGTTAGACAGTTGGATTCTTTCCCGAAGCCGACAGCCTGGCGCATCTAAACCCAAAGGAAAAGCCGATCCTACCAGGACTCCCAAAACAAAGAGAAACATTGCAGAAATAAAGATAGCGACTATCGAATAGTCTTCTTGTGTACTATTACTGACTCTAAACACGAGTCCGACTTTAAATACGGAAGAAGATATTCTCAATAGGAAACTGCGGCTGCTAGAAAATCACCAACGTCCCGAGTGAATATAGCACTGAGATAAGTCTCATGTGCGAGTCACCAAGTGATCATTTAAGCTGGAAGGCAAATTCCGTGTTGCGAATTAAATACAGTAAAAATAACACATAACAATGCCTCACAGGTAGACATGGGGTGTTAGCTTTCATAAGTCGAGAGATAGAGTTTAAGAGACGCGATGTAATGATGCAACTCTATAAAACTCTAGTTAGGCCACACTTGGAGTACTGTGTCCAGTTCTAGTCGCCTCACTGTAGGAAGGATGTGGAAGCATTGGAAAGGGTACAGAGGAGATTTACCAGGATGCTGCCTGGTTTAGAGAGTAAGGATTATGATAAGAGATTAAGGGAGCTAGGGCTTTACTCTTTGGAGAGAAGGAGGATGAGAGGAGACATGATAGAGGTGTACAAGATATTAAGAGTAATAGACAGAGTGGACAGCCAGCGCCTCTTCCCCAGTGCACCACTGCTCAGTACAAGAGGACATGGCTTTAAGGTAAGGGGAGGGAAGTTCAAGGGGGATATTAGAGGAAGGTTTTTCACTCAGAGAGTGGTTGGTGCGTGGAATGCACTGCCTGAGTCAGTGGTGGAGGCAGACACACTAGTGAAGTTTAAGAGACTACCAGACAGGTATATGGAGGAATTTAAGATGGGTGGTTATATGGGAGACAGGGTTTGATGGTCGGCACAACAGTGTGGGCCGAAGAGCCTGTAATGCGTTCTACTATTCTATGTTCTATTTTCTATGTTCTGTTGCTCTTTACAAGTTTCCCAATCCTCTGGCTTCCCGCTCATCTTTGCTATGCTATATTTGTTCTCTTTTATTTTTATACTGTCCTTGACTTCCCATGTTAGCCACCGTCGCCCCTTACTCCCCTTAGAATTTTTCTTCCTCTTTGGAATGAACTGATCTTGCAACTTCTGTATTACTCCCAGAAATAACTGTCATTGTTGTTCCACTGTCATTCCTGCCACGGTATCCTTCCAGTCAACTTTGGCTAGTTCCTCCCTCATGGCTCCATAGTCCCCTTTATTCAACTGTAATACGACACTTCCGATTTTTCCTTCTCCCTCTAAAATTGCAGATTAAACATCACATTATGGTCACTACCTCCTAATGGCTCCTTTACCTCGAGTTCGCTTATCAAATCTCCTTCATTACTCAAGACTAGATCCAGAATTGCCTTCCCCCTAGTAGGATCCAGTACAAGCTGCTCTAAGAATCCATCTCGGAGACACTCCACAAACTCCCTTTCTTGGGGTCCAGTACCAACCTGATTTTTTCCAGTCTACCTGCATGTTGAAATCCCCCATTACAACCGTAGCATTACCTTTGCGGCATTCTAATTTTAGCTCTTGATTCAACTTGCACCCTGTATCCAGGCTACTGTTTGGGGGCCTGTAGATAACTCCCATTAGGGTCTTTTTGCCCTTACAATTCCTCAGTTCTATCCATACTGACTCTACAGCTCCTGATTTCATGTCACCCCTCGCAAGGGACTGAATTTCATTCCTCACCAGCAGAGCCACCACTCCCCCACTGCCCACCTGTCTGCCCTTTCGATAGGACGTATACCCTTGAATATTCATTTACCAAACATGGTCCTCTTGCAGCCATGTCGTTGTTATTCCTACAACATCATACTTGCCAATTTCCAACTGAGCCTCAAGCTCATCCACTTTATTTCTTATACTTCGTGCATTCATGTATAATGCTTTTAATTCATTACTCCCCTCGCTTTACACATCGATCCGTATTGCATTTGGCCATACTCTCCGATCACTTCTTGAGCTTTCCGGCCCATCAATTCTGTTGTCTTTCTTAACCATTCCTTTTCTCTCTTTCCCTTTAACTCCATCCTTATATTTCCAGTTTGTCTCCTCCCCCCCTCCCCACTTATTACTTTAAAAACACCCGTGTAGCAGAGGCAAACCTGCCTGCCAGAATGTTGGTCTTCCGCCTGTAGGTGCAACACGTCTCCTTTTTACAATTCACCCTCACCCCAAAACAGATCACAGTGGTCTAAGAATATAAAACCCTGCTTGCTGCACCAGCTCCTTAGCCACACATTGAGATCCCATATCTCCATGTTCCTGCTCTCAGCAGCACGAGGAACTGGAAGCAAACTGGAGATACCCACCCCGGAGGACTTGCTTTTCAGCCTTCTTCTGAGTTATCTGAAGTCACGCTGCAGAATTTTTTTCCTCTTCTTCCCGACGTCATTTGTGCCGACATGCACTACCACCTCCAGCTGTTCATCTTCGCCGTTGAGGATGCCCTGCAATCGGACAAGACGTCCTGGATCATGGCACCAGGGATGCAACGCACCATACTTAAATCCCACCTGTTTCCGCAGAAACCCCTTTCTGTACCTCTCACTATGGAATCCCCTACTACCATGGCTCTGCCTGACGTCTGTCTCTTCGGCTTTGCTTCAGTGCCAATTTTTGACTCGCAGACCTGTCCACCTCCCAGACTGGCAGTGTCTTCCAAGAGGGTGAACCTGTTTTCAAGAGGCACATCCCCCGGGGTCTCCTGTACCTCAAGCTTCCATCCCTTCCTCATCGTCGCCCCCCTTCTCTCTTCCGGTATCTTCGGTGTAATGATCTCGCTGTAGGTCCTGTCCAGAAAACTCACGTTTTCACGGATGAACCTGAGGTCATCCAGCTGCTTCTCCAGTGCCCCAACACGATCCGTCAAGAGCTAGACCTGGATACACTTTTCACAGTTGTAGCAGCCGGAGGCACCAGCAGTGTCCCTGACCTCCCACATCAGGCAAGCATCACACTGAATCAGTTTACCTGTCATCTCTTCACTACCTCTCTCCTTATCCAACTGTGGCGTAGTCTCTTCGCTCAGCCTCCTCATCGAAGACTCTCGGCTTCCAAGACTTCCCTCATTTGTTCTCATAGCTGACAACAGTCTTAATGGTGAAAGTAGAAATAGATGACTAAATAGAGGCAGTAATAGAAATGCGAATCACATAACTTTGAAACAAAATCTCAGCACGTATATTGTACTGAGTTCTCGGCCCACTGCCTTACACGGTGAGTTATATCACTCTTCAGTAGGTGCTTTTCCCAAAAGCTCCCTTCCAAAAAGCACGATAGGACGACTAAAACAACACGTCAGCTGAAATGTTTCTTTCCTCGGACTGTTGATCTGATCAGCCATTTTAGTTTATCAGCCCAAACCCCTTCTGCCTATTACCTCTGTCACTGCATTGCACTGTAAACACTTGAACCATTTTTTATAATGCTGTTTACATTACAAATACTTGCTGGTATTTATATATTTATGCACATTTTATTCAATACCATGCCTTAAGAGGTTAACTTTATTTTTATATCTTTTATTCTTTGTATTTGTTGAATGTTGTTGCGATTTTTTTTCTTGCATGTCCCACCCTGAGCAACACACCAAGGCAAATTCCTAATATAGTGCAAGTAAATATTAATAGTAAAATTTATCCTTGACCTCTAAAGCGGATTCATGACTCATGTCAAAGTTCACGAAAGTATGAGCAAATGGAAATTTATTATATCTTCCTTTGAAAAATTGTCATATCCTCTTATTAACATTGATTTTCCCTCGTGCCAATTTCATTACGTGGCGGGTATGTACCTGATCTATGCAACTGTTTCATTTAAAATGGCATACATTCCGTCAGTAAACCTCTAATAATTCATGTATTCAAAACTCCAAATAGTTTGATATCTCATTCACCTGGTGATGTGTGTAGGACACCGTTTCATTTATTGTATCCGTAATCCTTGTACTTCCTTCTCCCTCGCTGAAGCAACTATTCCAAACTTCCATTTCACTCACGGGAACTCTCTGTTTGCTGGACAATTTCAGCAATGCGTTGGTTCACAGACAGCACTTAAACATATATTATTCATAGAAAAATAATATTCATAGAAAAATACCACCGTGTGACATCAAAATAATGTCTATTAGGTTATTAGTAGAAACATGTCCAATAGACCAGAAAATCAGACAGCCACCAATGTCCTTCACTGGCCTGGTTATCAAAGTTTCGATGCATTTCCACATTGTCTTATGACATCGAAGTAACCATATGGCCTACTGAGTCTTTACTGGCTAGTAGAATAATCACACAACCCCAGTAATTTTGATTGGAAGCTATTCTCTCCTATTTCCAATTATTCATAATGGGTGTTTGATGGCTAGCATGAACTGAATGGGCCGAAGGGTCTATTTCGATGCTGCGTCTAATTATATAAGAAATTACCCTTCCACATCCTAACTATAATATAAATTTAAGATTAACTATATATGGCTGAACCAGTTATTTAAAGTAATATTATTTTCCTGTCCCTCTTTCTGAGATACATTTGGATTTCATGCAATACTGATGGAAATGATTAGACTGCAGTAACGAAAGCATCCAATAAAATTAGAAAGCTTCAACATATTGCCATACCTCCTACTTGTCACCGTTCCAAACAATGTTCCTCGAATTCAGCATCACCTGTTGGCCTGGATGTGCTGCCCCGCTGTAATATCCAATTGTCCAATTGTAAAGACCGCCATCTAACTTCAGTTATCAGTTTACAAAATCATAACTGGCCACTGGACCACCATTGACGTCATTGTAGACCATCTCCCCTGTTTTTGTTGAGGTATACATATTTCAAGGAGTGAAGTAGATACAGAATTCAAGATGAAATGCATTTATTTATTAAAGGTGAAATATAGCATTTCTTTGGTCCGCCAGCATCTAGTTTAACCTGGCAGGAGAAAAGAGCTTCCAGCAATTTCTCCCTTCACTCTTCTCCCATATTCCCCACTCTGGTTGCCCTCTTGCTTCTTCTCTTCTCTCCTGCCTATCACCTCCTTCTTTCTCGAATGGTCCACACTTCTATACTTCTTCCACCTTTCAGCTCCCAGATTCTCGCTTCAACCCTCTCTCCCGCCCATCCGGTTTCACCTATCATCTACTAATCTGTAATTGCTCCCTTTCCCACTACCACCTTCTTATTCTGGCTTCTTGCCCCTTCCTTTTCAGTCTGAATTAATATCATTCATTTCCATGTACACTGCCTAACCTGTTGAGCTCCTAATCATCTTGTGTGCTTTGATCTGGATTCCTGCATCTGCGAAATTACCTATATTTATAGCGTTTGTTTATTGAATCTACATCACACAACATGGAACACAGTGCAGGATAGAAACAGACTGACTGAACGCAATGCCATTTAAACCGTCTATTCTGCTTAAATATGATTCATATTCTTAGGGGGTGATATTTTAGGTTCATTAGAAGACTCTTAAGATAGACATATGGATAAAGAAAAGTGGAGAGTTATGGTCTATGTAGGAAAGAAGGGATAGGTTGATCTTGGAGTTGGTGAAAAAGTAGTAAAGGTTTCGGCACAACATTGTGACACAAATCGTCCCTACAGAGCTGTGCAGTTCTGCCTTCGGTGCCCTGCATTCCAAATTGAGGAAATATTGTTTCTGCATTGATTAAATTTGTATGGGGGCGTCAATAATGGGGCATTGTGGATAGCGTGAAGGGCTGTGAGAGGTTACAGCGGGACATTGATAGGATGCAAAACTGGGCTGAGAAGTGGCAAATGGAGTTCAACCCAGATCAGTGTGAGATGATTCATTTTCGTAGGTCAAATATGATGGCAGAATATAGTATCAATGGTAAGACTCTTAGCGGTGTCGAGGATCAGAGGGATCTTGGGATCAGAGTCCATAGGACACTCAAAGCTGCTGTAAAGGTTGGCTGTGAGGTTAATTATGGCATACGGTGCATTGACCTTCATCAACCGTGGGATTGAGAATAAGAGCCGTGTGGTAATGTTACAGCTTTATAGACCCCACTTGGAGTACTGTGCTCAGTGCTGGTCGCTCACTACAGACAGAAAGTGAAAACTATAGAAAAGGTGCGAAGAATATTTACAAGGATGCCACCTGGATTGCAAAGAATGCCCTATGAGAATAGGTTGAATGAACGTAGCCTTTTCTCCTTGGAGCAACGGAGAACGAGAGGTGATCTGATAGAGGTGTATAAGATGATGAGACGCATTCATTGTGTGGATAGTCAGAAGCTTTTATCGCGAGTTGAAATGGCTAACACGACAGGACACAGTTTTAAGGTGCTTAGACGTACGTACAGATGAGATGTCAGGGGTAAGTTTTTTTTACGCAGAGAGTGGTGAGAGCGTGGAATGGGCTGCCGGTGACTGTGGTGGAGGCGGATACGATAGGATGTTTTAAGGGACGCCTGGATAGGCACATGGAGCTTAGAAAAATAGAGGGCCATGGGTAACTCTAGGTAATTTCTAAAATAAGTTCTGATTTTGATATTATGTCTTTCTGGTAACGGGATAACCAAACTGTACACAGAAAGCAAAGTACGGCATCACCAACGACTTCCATGTGCAAAAATATTGACCGTATTCCTAAACTCCACCTCCTGACAGATGAAGGCTAGCTTGCTAAACGACTCCTTCGCCCCATTCTATACATCCGCGAGCACTAACAGCGAAACTGTACTTCTACTTCAATGTCACTCTGTCCCACAACTTTCGTCGTCCCCTGCCCTTAACTGTACAATTAATACCCTGGTTTGAATATCCAAAATCCATCAACTGCTTTAAAAGATGTCTTAAAATGGATCAAGTAAAAACCATTTCAGATCTTCCGTGGTTAAAAGGTTGGAAGACGTACATCTGGGTTTTTCGCGAATATCCATTTGCTTATATCACGTCTTGAAGCGCACACCGCTTTATATACATTGTAAGAGTTCCTGTTCATGATCAGGTCTTTGTAGGCGTCGCTGATTTGATGCAAACTTTCATTTCCACTGCACTGCGGGAGCCAGCCAAGTGGTTTTACAGAACTCCATCCCTAATGGATCTCCGGGAAAATTGAAATGGTGGACTGTGATCAGGCAGGCCCTCGCGCCAAGAATTTCCACCGCATGCACTGGAGTTCAGAATTTCCCTGGTAAAGGAGCGCAGGCCGCTATCTACACCAACAATTTCCTCGACAATCCACGCCTCACAGCTTGGTCACTGCACGCCACAACGGTTTTGCCGCAGAGTCTCGATAAGTAGAATGCGCATTTCAGCAGCTTCAACAAAGGCCGCCACAACCTTTGTGGTTGCCTCCTTTATCACTTGCACTCTCATGGTGATCTTCCCCAGGAAAATAAAAATACAACAGTAACAATTACGGGTGGACGGCTTTCTGCCCCCACCCCCCACCCCCCCCCCCATCGGTCTCTTTCCCAGGTGGAGGTTTGGGGAAAGCACTGCAGATATGCAGGGCAGGTGGGAAAAAATCCCACCCGCGGACGAATTCTGTACCCAGATTAGACGGTCCTCTGGCCAGCGTCTATTCTCCGTGATAGAGACGGCTAAAACCAACAGCTGTATGTAGGTATAAAAAGCAATACCCCTTTCACTTTACCAACGGAGATATGTCTATGGACTGCCTGAGGATCGCCAGAGCATGCATGGAGCTAGCGCTGGACATAACAGTCTCCTATCCGATAGTGGTGCTCTGCTGAATAGGCAAGCAGGCACCAGGAGACCGAAAAAGATAACAGCTAACATTCAAAATATCCCACCAACACAATAGGGTGCCACTGCTGCAGGTATGTCTCAGAGCTGTCCACTTACAAATAAGATCTTTCAAGTAGTTAAAAGAAGAATGACTGCCATGAAATAGTCATTGGAAATAAATACGTTCCCAATTCCTTCCAGTAACGAAGTGAGACTGAGATGACAGCATAGAAAGAAAAAACTTTATCAACAGTTTATACCACAATATCCCTTCAGGCATAAGTCAATGCACGACGAATAGCAGATCAACGCAGATTGATATCTGAAAAAGTAACTTTGTTCCATAATAATGCTATACAAGAAGGTAATGAAGATGCTTCTCCGCGGATCGCCGATGAAAATAGAATTTCTTCAAAAACTGCTCCACAATTTGAAAGTAATAACAAAAACGTAGATGGAGAAACCTACGGAATCCTAATGACGAAGCTGAACTTACAGACAAATTTATCCTATAACTAACATCATACTAACAGAATATATAGAGCACTGACCCAGCAAAATACCATAACTAAAAAATCTAAAATAAAACGCGTCAGCAAAATTTGCTAAAATTGTCAGTATTCTCAACTGTAATATTTTACCGCATTATTTAGGAAAACTTGAAAGATTTAAATGCAGCATTAATAGCAGTGCAGGGTAATAGCTCCGATATAGAGGTAATCATTAAGAGAAACTTCAAACAGAGTAATGTCATGACAACACTAAAAGGGTAGAAGAGAATAAGAAGTAAACCTGAAATTTAATAGCAGAAAAGCCCGTTTAATTGAGGATAAAATGAAAAACCCGAGCAAAAAAGTTAAGATAAAAAGCTTAGGAATTATAAGGTCCATACAATGTCAACAGAACGAAAGCACTGTAGAATGTATTGATACACTAAAACAAAGGCCGGGGCATATAAATCAATACTAAATAGATACATGAAATGCGCCAGACGAACTAAACAGAACTATTATAACAGACACCACGAACAAAGATTGGAACAAACTCTTATAGTGCCTGGCCTCTGAAAGACAGGACGGGTGGAGGAACCACTTGATGCTGGCAGAGGTCGTCCACGATACTTTCCGGCATTGGGCGCACGGAATGGCACATTTCGAATGCCAATGTGGGTATTCTCCGCCACTCTTTCTGAAATAACAGGCCGACTTTGGGGTCCCTCACCCTCATCCAAATGTGCAAACAAAAATGGATGAGGGAAAGAGTGATTTTGCTGGACTCTACCCGGAACGCGGAGATCAAGGGGAGCCAGAAGAGAAGACAGGGACCTACTTTATAGCCTGGGCAATAGATCTGGCTGTCCGCTCATAAACTGCTTCTCCGAATGCATTCCAGGAAATTGACGCCCAAATTCAATGGAAGCTTCAAGATTCTCATTAAAATAAACCGGGTGACCTACTCCTTACAGCTCTTCAAGACCCACAATATCAAACTAATTTTGCACACTTCCAAGTTTAAGCCTGTGAACGTCAGCCCGTTAGCACCAAAACGATCAGCCCCGCCGCCATCCAGGTTTGTTGATGGAGAACAGGCTTTCCCCTTGAGAAGAACTTTGGACAAGTATTATTTGAAATATTCGGCAATATCTCGTGGCCTGGGAGGGTGTCGGACCTGAGGAGAGGTGTTTGCTGCCTGAAAAAGTTATGTTGGATCCGGGTGCATCCATGACTACAATCAACTCTCCAAGCAACCGGGGCCATAGGGGACGTAGTCCTGTTAGGACGTTTAGAAGCACTAACTGTCAGGAGTAGGCATAACTGGCTAGCCACTTTAAAAATTCAGGAGAGTCCTACTAATTTGCCATCATGTTTTGGGCGCCAAGTCCAAAACATTTAAGAAGCACCTGAACTGAGATTCTGTTTTCAATCGTAACACTACTCGTGATTCCGTCAAGTATTTGTTTTGTGATCCGATTCTTGATCCAGTTTGAAATCGTACATCGATCCTTTTTTACGGCTGTCAGAGGTTACAAAGGGACATTGGTAGGATGCAAAACCGCGCTGGGAAGTGGCAGATGGAGTTCAACCCGGATAAGTATGAAGTGGTTAATTTTGGTAGGTCAAATATGATGGCAGAATATAGCGTTAATATTAAGACTCCTGGCAGTGTAGAGGATCGGAGGGATCATGGGGTCCGAGTCCATAGGGCACTCAAAGCAGCTACGTAGGTTGACTCTGTGGTTAAGAAGGCATACGGCGCATTGGCCTTCATCAATCTTGGGATTGAGTTTAGGAGCCGAGAGGTAACGTTGCAACTATATAGAACCCTGGTCAGACCTCACTTGAAGTATTGTACTCAGTTTTGATCGCCTCACTGCAGGAAGGACGTGGAACCATAGAAAGGGTGCAGAGTAGATTAACAGGGATGTTGCCTAGATTGGGGAGCATGCCTTATGAGAACAGGTTGAGTGAACTCGTCCTTTTCTCCTTGGAGCGACAAAGGATAACAGGTGACTTGATAGATGTGATGAAGATAATGAGAGATATTGATCGTGTGGATAGTCAGAGACTTTTCCTCCAGGCTGAAATGGCTAACACGAGAGGGTATACTTTTAAGGAGCCTGGAAATAGGTACAGAGGAGATAGCAGGGGTAAGTTTTTTTTTTACGCAGAGAGTGGTGGGTGCGTGAAATGGGCTGCTGGCGACGGTGGTGGAGGCGGAAATGATAGACTCCTGGATGGCTACATTGAGCTTAGGGAAATAGAGGGCTATGGGTAAAGCCTAGGACTAGGTAGTTCTAAGCTAGGGACATGTTCGGCACAGCTTTGTGGGCCGAAGGGTCTGTATTGTGCTGTAGGTTTTCTATGATTCTTTGTTTCTGTACTTTGTTATTTATTTATTGATACAGCGCAGAGAAGGCCATTCTGGCCCTATGAAATGTGCCGTCCTGCAACGCACCTATTTAATACTAGCCTAATCACAGGGCAATATACCATAACAAATTAACTTAAAGTACGTTTTTGGGGAGTGGAAAGAATTCAAAACATCACGTCCATCGAATCAGCTGTTGCTGGAAGTTCGTACTTGGAGCCCGGTCGGGAAGAGATCCTGAAGTTGATTTGTCGCAGTGAAGATCCCAACGAACCTCAGGTATGTTGAGTTGGCGGGTCTGTTGAATTGATGTGATGTGCTTGAGGTCAGTGTAGATCAGGAAGGGCTCAATACTTCCCATCAGCCAGTACTTCCATGCCTCCAAGGCCTTTTTAACGTCTCCTGCTCTATAGCGGCGTTGTGTAGAGTTGAACTTGCTGAGAGGAATATCTAAGCGTATGTCTTCCCGTCCGGTCCATCCTGGGAAAACATCGCCCCGGAGCTCGAGTCAGATGGGACCAACCCTACCACAAAATATCGGGAGGGATTCCGATGAAGGAAAATAGAAACGTTGCGAAAGCGTTTTGTTGAACTCATCGAAAACGTGGTCCGTGGCAGCAGACTAAATTATCCGTAGGAGCTTGACGGTTGGAGAGAAGAGAGTAGCGGCGAATTGCCTGTAGTTTTGGATAAATCGTCGGAAGAATTTGGTGATACCCAAAAGGCACTGTAGCTGTTTGAGGGAGCATTTTCGCGGCGGTGGCACGCCCTTTCTCTCGGTCCATGATTCTGCTTGGGGTGAAATGGTGTAATCCAGGAAGGAAATAACTGGAGCGTGGAACGGGCAGTTTTGAAACTTGCAGCAGAGTTGGTTTTCGAGGAGACTGAACCACCGTGACAGGCATGGTCTTGGGGAACCTTAGAGAAGATGATAATATCGAGGTGAACGAACCATACCTGTGAAGTATGTCTCGAAGAATCTCGTTATTGAAGCATTGGAAAACGGTCAAAACTTCATGCACGTGTATTCGGAGTGACCGATGGGTGTTCCACTGATCCCACTGGCGGAAGTGTATCAAGTTATCCGGACACCATAGATCCATTTTAGTAAAGTTCTGGGCCCACCCGAATGCTTCCAATGCGCCACCTATCGCGGGAGACGGTAGCGATTCGTAAGGGGGAATTGTTGATACCATGGTAATCACTACAGTGTCGACGACTCCCACATTGTTTTAAACAAAGAATCCTGCATCGGTTGGGTACTCTGGTGGTGGAATGAAGCCAAGCTGTAGTTTTTCAACAATGTAGACACTCATGGTTTGCGTCTTGGGAGGGGAGACAGAGAACAGACATTGTCAGAGAGTGATGGTGCGTGGGAAGACGTCGGTCGCGAAGCTTTGTAGATTGTGAGGCGGCAAAATGCTGTGGGCGATTGGTAAGATCGAAGGTCTCCACCGATGTACTGCGTAAGTTGAACTCCGGTTGTAGGATGGTGGTGTGGCAGGTAGATCCTCAACTCAGCAGTAATTCGGATGACCAGCTGAAGTGAGAGTCCCGCGTGGAGAGCCAGAGCTAATTCAAGCTGAGAGCAGTGAGTCGTTCTGGAGGAGGAGGACGGAGTAGCGGTGTTCTACGTCACTCCGGTGCATAGATCATGAGTGATGGACGTCCCGCAATGGTAGTGATGTAGAAGTGGGTGAGAGACATGCTCCGAAATGCATACTGACTGCTGAGAGCGCTTAGGATGCAGAGAAAGAGAGGCGGGATATAATGGTAAAAAGAAATGCCAGGAGAGGTTAGCAGATAGAAGAGCCTCCGCTCTGCCTCGTGGCACCGTTCCCTGGACGTAGTGACGTTTGATACGTTGATGGCCGGCAACTCCACAGTAGGTGCAAAAGTTGATTTCTACCGGGGATTGCGCTCTAGGGCGTTGAAAAACCTCTCCTTGGCCGCCCGGGTTCCGGAGGCGTAGCTGTGTGGTGTTCTGCAGCCTGACATTGTTCTGGAACTCAAGTCAGAATCTGACAAACGATCTAGAAGATCGTACCATAAGATGCTTCTGAATACGGAGGACCAGATTGATGAGGCTTTTGAAGTTGGGCAGAGGGTATTGGGAGAGTTTGCGCATGAATCACAAAAGTTTGGTCTGGCGGTGCAGGAGGCTATCAAGAAGGCGAATGGAATGTTGGCTTTCATTGCTAGACGGATTGAATTTAAGAGCAAGGAGTACACGGTACAGTACAGGAGTGCAGTTTGCAACTGTTCAGGGTACTGGTGAGGCCGCACCCAGAGTACTGCATGCAGAACTGGTCTCTTTACTTACGAAAGGATATACTGGCTTTAGAAGCGGTGCAGAAGGTTTTCTCCAGGTAGATTACAGAGAGGAGAGCGTTAGATTATGAGGTGAGATTGAGTCGCCTGGGACTGTACTGGCTGGACTTCAGAAGAATCAGAGGATATCTTATAGAAACATATAGAATTATGAAAAGGACAATTAGAAAAAAAAATGGGAACGCAAGCAGAGAGTTAAATGCGCATTTTGAGGAATTTGGGAAGGTATGGTGAGCTCCAGCGTCCCAGACGACTACACCAGCAAGAGGTGCATCTACCTGCAGCTTTATTTGGTAAACTGAAGGATTGATTAACAGGCGATACCGGGAGTAGTTTAGACACAACTTGCGTGCAAGAAAGTGGCTGGCCATTAAAAAGGAGAGAGGGGATATTGAGTTACTGGTGCATAACCCTATAACTGTACTGATCTACAATTTTTTTTTCAATTCAGTATACCGAATTGTATACATTTGGGAGGATTGGCCTTGACACCGTGTTCGAGTCTCTGGCATTGAGTCTCCCTCTATTACTCGGAAGGTAAAGAAGAGCCAAGCTCCATTAACAAGGGTTTTAACAGTTAGTAAAACAGAAAGGAGGTGCCGTAGACGGAATCAAGATGCCCAGATTGTCCGTTGCTTTCCGGATGCCAAGGTAAGAAACGGCTCGGTTCGGAGCCATAGTATTCTTAAGTGGGATGGTGAGCAGCCAGGTATCTTGATCCGTGTCGGTCCCAATGACACGGGTAGGAAAGGTGACAAGGTCCTGCAAACAGAGTTCAGATAGTACAGTTTAACACTTGAATAAGGAAATAGTGCAGGGACAGGGCGTCAAATTTATGGACATTGGGCTGTCTTCCAGAGAAGGTGGGTCTTCTACAGATGGAGCGGTATTACCAGAACTAAAGGGAGACTAATATCCGAGAAGGAGGGATTGCTAATCCTGTATAGGGGCGTTTACAGAAGAAAACGGGAATAGGAACCAAAGTACCGAAGCAAATAGTAGGGGAAAGCTCTTTGTAAGCCAGGAATGGAATGACAGACGTGATGGAGCGGGAGAGATTAAAGGAGAAGGGGTGGCATAACTATTCTTGGAACATGCCATACAGCATAGACTGCAGAGCTCCTCTACTGAGGCCATCTGTGTGAAACTGAAAAATACGAAAGGGATCATCCAATACAACAGGATTTGAAGGAAAAAAATTGGAAAAAAATGGAAAGAGTTCGCATGAAACATAATGCTGTCATAACTCTCCACATTGACTGGGAGTCCAATACTGCAGAAATCTGGATGGAATAGAGTTTCTCAATTGTATTCAGGAATGGTTTCATAATTAATACAAAATAGATCCCAACTCGAGAGTGTATAATACATCATGTCGTATTCGGGAATAGCATAGGACAGATGTCAGAGGTTTGTGTAGGGGTAAAATTTCAATCTAATGACCTTAATTCTATTAGTCTCAAGATAATTAAGGAGAAGGGTAGGGCTGGTCCTCGGTTGGAGTTTCTAAATTGGAGAAAAGTCGATTTTGATTATGATAGAAAGTTTCTGACAAGCGTGGATTAAGGAGAAGTTGTCTTCTCTCAAACTTATGCTTGGTAACTGGGAGGCCTTCAAAAAGTTTTTCTTATATATTATAGATATCATAGTGTATCTTTCTATCAAAGGCAAGAGTAACACGTTTATGGAGTCTTGTTTGCGAGGGATAATGAGGCTCTGCTTAGAAAGAAGAATGAGGCGCATTGCAGATGAGCAACTTGAGGAATAAGAAATAAACAGAACATTTAAGATGGAAATCATGAGTGCTAAAAGAAGGCTGCAAGTCGCTATACTAGACACGGTGAAGGATACTCCAAAGGGCTTCTGCAGATATATTAACAACAAAAGGACCGCATTGGTCCCCTTGAAGATCAGAATCCTTATCAATGGATGGAACCGTAAGAGATGAGGGAGGCTTCAAACACTTTTTTTCTGTTTTGCTTTGGTATTTGTTGAGATACGTTATTAAGCCTCGTCTCCTGCTTCTTCTGAAGAGGCCCCAATAGTCCAGGAATCTGAAGCCCTGCCCCTGCACCAGTCTCTCAGCCACACATTCATCCACCTGATCATGCTATTCTTGCACACGCTACCACGTGGAATAGGCAGTAATCCTGCGATTACTACCCCACAGGTCCTGTCTTTTTGTTTACTACCGAACTCCCTTAATTCTCTCTTCACCAACTCTCCCTTTTTACTACGTAAGCCGTTGGTAGCAACGTATACCAAGACTTATACAACGTATACACGGCGAAGCACAGTGGGTTTAGGTTTCAGTTTTTCCTGTTACTTGAGGAAAGGGGGAATTATAAGTGTGAGGGCAGCTTGTTGTTCTCGGTGTCGGATGTGGGAGGTCCTGGTGTCTCCTAGCCTTTTTGACTGGAGAAAGGCAAACGTTGAGGAGATGCGAAAGGATTTATAAGGATTGGATTGGGACAATGTGTTTTATGGGAAGGATATAATAGAGAAATGGAGGTCATTTAAAGGTGAAATTTTGAGGGTACAGAATCTTGGTGTTCCAAATTCGGTTGAAAGGAAAGGTTAAAAGTTTGAGAGATCCATAGTTTTCGAGTGATATTGGAAACATGGTTCGGAAAAAGAGAGAGATCTACAATAAGTATAGGTAGCATGGAGTAAATGAGGTGTTCGAGGAATCTTGAGAATGTGAAAAGAATCTTGAGAAAGAAATTAGAAAAACTAAAAGAAGATATGAGGTTCCTTTGGCAAATAAGGTGCAAATAAATCTAAAGGTATTCTACAGTTATATTAATAGCAAAAGGATAGTGAGCGGAAAAATTGGTCCCGTAGAGAATCAAAATGGACGGCTGTTTGTGGAGCCAAAAGAGATGGGGGAAATTTTGAACAATTTCTTTTCTTCGGTATTCACTAAGGAGAAGGATAATAAATTGTGTAAGGTCAGGGAAACAATAGGGTAGTTATGGAAACTATGATGATTAAAGAATAGGAAGCACTGGCGCTTTTAAAAATATAAAAGTGGACAGGTCTCCGGGTCCTGAAAGGATATTCCCTGGGGCCTTGAGGGAAGTTAGTGTAGAAATAGCTGGAGCTCTGACAGAAATATTTCAGATATCATTAGAAACGGAGATGGTGCCAGAGGATTGGCGTATTGTTCATGTGGTCCCATTGTTTAAAAAGGGTTCTAAGAGTAAACCTAGCAATTAGTAAATTTGACGTCAGTGGTGGTTAAATTAACAGAACGTATTCTTAGAGATGATATATATAATTATCTTGATAGACAGGGTCTGATCAGGAACAGTCAACGTGGTTTTCTGCGTGCAAGGTCATGTTTGACAAAGCTTATTGAGTTTTTTGAAGAGGTTACTAGGAAATTTGACAAGGGTAAAGCAGTGGATGTTGTCTGTATGGACTTCAGTATGACCTATGACAAGGTTCCACACGGAAGGTTAGTTAGGAAGTTTCAATCGTTAGATATTAATATTGAAGTAGTAAAATGGATTGAACAGTGGCTGGAATGGGGGATGACAGAGAATAGTGGTGGATAACTGTTTGTCAGGTTGGAGGCTGGTGACTAGTGGTGTGCCTCAAAGATCTGCACTGGGTCCAATGCTGTTTGTTATTTATATTAATGACCTGCATGATGGGGTGGCAAATTGGATTAGTAAGTATGCATGTGATACTAAGACAGTTGGCGTTGTGGATGATGAAGTAGGCTTTCAAAGATAATTACTAATGTCCGCACATTTACTACAACCATCTCTTTCAGAATCCTAGAGTGCATGTACTCTAGTACAGATGTTTATACACCTTCAGACCTTTCTGTTTCACAAGACCTTTCTCCCTAGTGATGTAAACTTCACATATTTCTGACCCCTGACAATCCAGCATATTGCTACTGTGTTCCACTGTGAAGACTGATGCAAAGAAATTATTCAGTTTTATCCGCATTTCCTGCCGTCAGATATCCATTCTTTCCTCTCTTCTGCACTTTATGCATCTGAAGAAACTTTCAGTACCCCGTTAATATTACTGGCTAGATTACTTTCCCATCCCATCCT
Source organism: Hypanus sabinus (assembly GCF_030144855.1). Taxonomy (NCBI): domain Eukaryota; kingdom Metazoa; phylum Chordata; class Chondrichthyes; order Myliobatiformes; family Dasyatidae; genus Hypanus; species Hypanus sabinus. Next base: position 13,575,276 of record NC_082707.1, on the reverse strand, counting down.
TTCCTTCTTAACGCCATTTTAGTTATTTTATGTTGATTGTAAAAGCTTCCCAGTCCTCTAATTTCTCAGTAATTTTTGCTCTATTATATGCCCTGTCTAATAAATTAATAGAAAGTATTCTTAGAGATGGTATATATAATTATCTGGATAGACAGGTTCTGATTAGGAACAGTCAACATGGATTTCTGCGTGGAATGTCAGGTTTGACAAATTTTACTGAGTTTTTTGAATTGCTTACTAGGAAATTTGACGAGGGTAAAGGTGATTTTAATTTTCCACACATTGATTGGGACTCCCATACTGTTAAAGGTGAAGATGGGTTAGAGCTTGAGAAGTGTGTTCAGTAAAGTTTTCTAAATCAATATATAAATGTACTAACTAGGGAGAATGCAATATTAGATCTTCTATTAGGAAATGAGTTAGGGCAGGTGAAGGAAGTGTGTGTAGGGGAACACAGTAAAAATAAAAGAGAGGGCATACAAGAAAGCCAAAGCTATTGGGAAGGTCGAGGATTGGGAAGCTTTTAAAACCCTTCTGAAGGAAACTAAGAAGGTGTGAATTGTGAAAGGAATCTGGCGGCTAATATCAAATAAGATAGTGTTACGTACTCGTGGCACGTGACAGTGGCACGCTTGTCACGTGACTGGGGTTGAAGCTATACTACACTTCAGGTAATGGTCTTGTGATGATGGAGTGACGTCATTTTCCCGCCAGTAGAGGTCATGTGACAGGTTTTTTTTACAGGGTATAAAAGAAGGACCCCTCCCTGTGAGGAGGGGCAGTTCGTGGCTGTATTTGCCATGTTGGCTTCATGCCACTGCGTGATTTAACATTATGACCCAGTTTAGTTGAAAGATGAAGTTTTATCTAACGCCTAAAGTTAAAAGGTCATTGCCAGCAGTTTCTTTATAATACTGCTAGTTGAGAATCAGTGGAGAGTGAAGATCTGAGTTCGGGAGATAGAAGATCGAGGAGAATCGATTTCGACGGTGAAACAGGTTCGACCTTGTTTGATCCTTATTCGGAAGGAAGTCGTTGACTGTTCTCGTGTTAATCCCTGCGAAATAGCAGAAAGGATTGGGAATAGTTCTGTAAAGGAAAGGTCAGTGCCTTTAAGCCATTTCGTTTCGTAAAATTCTTCGTGGGAAAAGTTCAATTTGGAAACCGAAACAACACGACGTGAAAGAGAAATTAAATCGTCTTAAAAAGTCTCTCCCTTAAATGGACTGTGACCATTTTGAACTTCTGGCAATACTACTTTGAAGAACTGTTTTCGCAACATCGCTTTAAGAATTGTTTAAGCTTCATTGCTTTAAGAACTGTTTACGCTGCCGCACAGCAGCTGATTTCCGGTTACGTTAGTGATTTGTTTACTTTTGGGGGGTTTGTTTTCAGTGTTTAATAAACGTGTTATTTGTTATAAAAACTCCTGCCTGACCCTTTATGTTTATTGTTGCCTGAATCCGTAACAATAGCAAAAAAAATTAATAGCAGGTAAAACTGCATGCGTATTCTGCATCAGTATTCACAGTGGAAGACGTGCGGTATACCGGATATTCTAGAGTGTCGGGGAAGTGAATTGTGTGCAGTGAAAACTACAATTAATATGTTGCTCAGGAAGCTTAATGGTCTGAGGGTGAATACATCTCCTGGACCTCATGGAATGCACCCACGGGTTCTGAAAGAAGTAGCTGGAGAGATTGCGGAAGCATTAACAATTATCTTTCAAGAATCGATGGATTTTAGCATTGCACCGGATGACTAGATGTTTGTAAATGCTTTTTCCGCTACTTAAGAAAGATGAGAGTCAGAAGAAAGGAAATTATAGACCAGTTACGCTGACTTCAGTAGTTGGGAAGTTGTTGGAATCGATTGTCAGGGATGAGATTACGCAGTTCCTAGAGGTACATTACAAGATAGGCCAAAGGCAGCATGGTTTCCTGAAAAGCAAATCCTGCCTGACAAATCTAGTGCAATCTTTGAGGAAATTACAAGCATGGTAGACAAAGGAGATGTACTTTACTTGGATTTCCAGAAGGTCTTTGACAAGGTGCCGCACGAGGCAAATTAAGAATCAAGGGTATTACAGGAAAGACACGAGCATGATTAAAGCATTGGCTGATCGGCTGGAGGCAAATATCGGGAATAATGGGATCCTTTCCGAATTGATTGCCAGTGACCAGTGATATACCACGGGAATCAGTGCAGAGACCGCTTCTTTTTAAGTTGTATGTCAACGATTTGGATGACGAAATTGAGTTGTGGCCAAGTCTGAGGATGATATGGAAAAGCAGGTTGTGTTGAGGAAACGGAGAGGCTGCAGAAGGACTTATACAGATTCAGATTACGAGAATGGGAAACCTGTGTTGGAAGTATCTGGTCAAGTACTTTGATGGAAAGAATAAAAGCATATACTAGTTTCGAATCGGGTTGAAAGTTTGGAACACGGAGATTCAAATGGATTTGGGAGTGCTAATGATAGATTCTGAAACGACTCGTTTGCAGATTGAATCGGTGGTAAGGAAGCCGAATGCGATATTAACAACTCTTTGGAACAGAGATGAGAATAAATTTCTTCAACCAGCGAGTGGTGAATCCTGGAAGTTTTTTGCCACAAGAGGTTATGGAGGCGAGGTCACCGGGTGGATTTAAGGTGGAGTTTAAGAGTTTCTTGATTAGACATGGTGTTAAAGGTTACGGGGGGAAAACAGGAGAATTGGGTTGAGGGGAAATACATCAGCCAAAATGAAATGGCGGAGCAAGCTCAATGGTACAAATGGCATTATTCCGCTCCCATACCCCATACCTAATGGGGACGTTGGGAGTGGACCCAAATGCAAGACACAGACGCTGAACTTCCAGGGGAAGCAAGGGAAGTGGGGAATAAAGGGCACTGGTCATGACACCGGCCCCGGACGAGACAAGGACTCAAGACCTGGGCTAGGACCTGACTAAGATAGGGAACCAGGACATGGAAATGGGAACTAGGAGCCTGGGCCTGGACTCCGAGCAGGAGACTGGACAGGGACCCAGAATCTGGGTCTTGCCTCGGGCTCAAAGTCCAGAACCAGGCGAGGACATGACAAGGTTACAGGACGAGGACGAGAGACTCCCGGACAAGGGAACCCCAGCACAGTACGAGGGAATCCCAGCACCGGGCTCGGCAAGGTACTCCTGTGCTGGGCGAGGCCTATGGACATGACCAGGACACAGGGTCTACGGAGAGACAAGGACATGGAACACCGAGCCAGGACCCCTGCTTGGATACAGGACGTAGGGCCGGGACTCTTTACACAGAACACCGAACACGACAAGACAGTTCCCAACGCTAGGTGGCGGCATGACGGCCGGACCTTCCTAGTGAAGGCGTGGGTACAGACAGACAATTCCAACAGGGCGAGGCTCCAGACACAGGCAAGGCGATGCCAGGCAAAGGCTCCAGGCAGAGGCGAGGCGAGGCGAGTCAAGGCTCCACACAGAGGCAAGGCGAGGCGAGTCGAGGCAAGGCTACAGGCAGGAAGGTGAAGGGATGGGATACAAACAGGGGTTTAGGACAGGAACAATCCAGTAGCCAGAGGCTGAATCTATCTATGAAGCCACCCCAAATAAGAATTACCAGCCGCAACAGAAACTGGGGAAACCCGGAAAACCTGGAAAAAGGCGCATGGACCGGACCATGAACCACAATGTGCATTTTACGGACCGGACCATGACACTTCTGGTCTTATGGTCTTATAATATATTGGCATTGACAGAGTACGAAGTCAGAATCACATTTCCCTGTGGGAGAAAAACTGACTTTGAGCTTCAGCTGAGAAGGGACAAATTCAAAGGTGATCTTATGGTGAGTTTGTACAACATGAACAGTTAATAGCTGAAATATTAGGGTGATGCTGGAGTCAGATTTAAACACGACATTCTAGAGTTATTTAGACAGTTTCTTTAAAAGGGAAGCCATGGTAAGATAGCAACCTAAAGCCAGCAAATTGAGCTAGTGTTAACAAGTGAAAAGTTAAAATGGTCGGTAGGGTCAGTTTCTGTGCTATAAAATTCCTCGACTCAATTACTCTGACTATACTTGATGCAGTCAATACTAGGCCTCTGCTGTTAATGTTTCTATCTAAAATACAAAACACAATGTTTTGACATAATTTTCTGAAGCTCGTACACTCATCTAATTGCAGAGTGTGGGAATAAATGGAACAAATTCTGCTTGGCCTGTTTCACAGGTGTCGGTGTTCAGACCTTCTTTTGTCGTGAAATGCCAGTGATTGTGATGTCTGAATCTATGGTTTTGTGCCCACGTTTGTAGCCGATATAGAGATAGGTGGAGAAACTGGCAGTGTTGACGAAACACGGAGTCGGCAGGGGATCTTAGAATGGGCTCCTTAAAATCAGGAGAATGGGCAACGAAGAGATAGATGGTATATAATGTACAGATCGTGCAGTTTGGTAGAAGGAATAAAGATGTAGTTAATAGTCTTAACGGGTAGAAAATTCGGAACTTAAATGTGTAAAGAGTACGTCGAGTACTTATGGACGATTCCACAAAGGTTTTGTTTTTTTTTCCCGAGAGGTCTTTAATAAACGTAAATGCTAGAACAAGATGCTGAGCAAACAATATAAACAAACAATATATTAGTCAGACAGCACCTGGGGTAGTGTGAGCAGTTTAATCCAGAGCAGAAATGTCCACAAGCTACTACTTAGATAGAAATTGCATGCAAAAAGTGCGATGCTCCAACAGTATTGGGGGATTTCAATGCGCAGGTAGATTGGGAAAATTATGTCGCTGCTGGACCTTAACAGGGGACATTTCGGAAATGGGTCAGAGATGGCTCTTTGGATCAGCTCGTGGTTGAGCCCACCAGAGGTTCAATTATTCCGAGCGGGGCGTTGTTCGAGTATGGGAATTGATTCGAGAGAGAGGGTAAAAGAACCCTTAGATCAAGAGTTCACCCTAAAACCCCAAAACAGTAGTAAGGATATGGTCGACGAATTATGGTGAGAGATGGAAAAAAATCCCAAAATGGTTGCGTTTCGATAGCCATGTTGGATTTAATATGCATGTGGATTGGGGAACTCGGGTTGTATCCCAAGAGCGAGAGTGACAAGAATAATTACGAGATGGATTTTAGAAAAGCTTGTGGTTCAGCTATTCTGGTTTGGGCGCTATGATTTAATTATACAGCTTAAGGTAAAATGATCCTTATGGGGCAGTGATCATAATGTGATTGAAATTTAAGTGAATGAAATTTCAGGAGAACCTTAACTCAGATCCGGTTGTATCACAATGGAGTAAAGGGGATCAGAGAGCCATGAGTTAGTATTTGGCCAAAATTGATTGAAAACGAACACAGAGAAGGATAACAGCAGATTAGCAATGGTTGAAATTTCTTAATTGAATTCGGAAGGCACCAGATATATACCTTCCAAAATGGAAAAAGAATTCCAAAACATTATGATGCACCGTAGATAACAAGAGAATCAAACTGTAAATAAAATTGGTTGGTTAGGGCATGAACGGATATACAGCGCGAGAGGGGGCGGGTGAGCTAGATGGGGGTACTCAGGAGACTGAGGCTAAGTACGCTAATTTCAGTACTGTTTGGGGGCTACTTGGGGGAAGCAACAGTGGCCGTGCCTCTGGCACTGAGTCTTGCCCTGTAGAAAACTGAAGAGGATGGCAGCAGTAGGAGGTGGCTCGGTAGTTAAGCTGACAGATAGCCAATGCTCCCGGACGCGAAAAGGAAACACGGATGATATTAATCCAAACTGAGGTTGAAGGAACAACACCTTATATACCGGCTGGGTAGCATCCAACCTGATGGCATGAACATAAACTTCCGTTTATGCCCCTTCTCCCCTTCTTACCCCATCCCTGACATATTTAGTTGTTTACCTGTTCTCTATCTCCCTCTGGTGCTCCCCCCCCCCCACCCTTCTTTCTCCCGAGGCCTCCCGTCCCATGAACCTTCTCGGTGTCATTCTCCAGCTCGGTATCACTTTCACCAATCGCCTTTCCAGCTCTTAGCTTCATCCCACCCCCTCAGGTCTTCTCCTAACATTTCGCATATCCCCCTTCCCTCACTACTTTCAAATCTCTTACAATCTTTCCTTTCAGTTAGGCCTGACGAAGGGACTCGGCCCGAAACGTCGACAGTGCTTCTCCTTATAGATGCTGCCTGGCCTGTTGTATTCCACCAGCATTTTGTGTGTGTTGTTGTTCGTATTTTGCCTCCCAAATTCCAATGTCAGTGGTGTTTCTGAAATCGTCTACAATATCTTGAAAAGGGAGGTTCAG